>NC_057807.1:565511061-565605885 GCF_018294505.1 Triticum aestivum
AAGAGGTCCCGGAAGTTGGTGTTACACCAACTCCCACCAATTACCTCACGAAGACAGTTTCAGAGGAACTGGGCAGATATACACGAGAAAAAGATGTGGTTAGAGTCCTCTTTCGTCCCACACAGGGGGCAACTCACATCTCCCAGCTCATTACACTTCAACACCTCTACGCCAGAGGGGACCCGCGGAGGGGGGCGGGTCCAGGGGTTGGAGTGATGGCCAGGGACTTGGTGAAAAATTTGCCCGATGGCTCTAGGTCCACCCCAACCAAATCCCGTCTTATTTAACCTTGCCTTAACCTCAACTTAATACCCCCTCTAACCCTAAAAAAAACGTAATACCCCCTCTAGCCAGGTCCGCCATTAAATAGAGCTTTTCCTCCACAGCCACCCCAGTCGACCTATTCCATGCATCTGCAGTTATTGCTAGGCTAGACGCAGTGTCACGTATTCCCTCCGTACCAGCCAGCTGAGAAACTACTCATCGAATAGGGGTAGCAGAGTAGACAACAGAGTACTAACAAATTATGAAAATTATTCGTGGTTTTAGTAGTTCAAATCGTATACTAGAACCACGACAGAAATTATGAAATGGAGAAATTCATTTCTCCAACAAGTATTTTTCAGTCTATACCTGCGAAATGCGATCGAGATGAAAATCCAGTTCAGATACATCCAGCCAGCCCACCCGCCAACGGGCCGGTGCGTGCACGTCAAGGAGTTAGAGCATCTCCAGTAGCGCCCCCAACAGGCCCTCGGGCGTTTTTTTGGCGCCAGCGGCCGAAAATCTGCCGAGTCACGTTCTCAAGAGCCCGTTTTTTGCCCTTTTAAACCGAAACTGACGCCGGCGGACCAAGGCTGAACCCGACGCGTTGGGGCGCCGGGGAACACGTGTTTGGAGCGAACGGGGATGGGCCTGCCGAGTCAGCGAGACGTCGCGTCGTCGTTCTCATCGCCTGGTTCCCGCGGGAATCAATGCCAACGCTGTCGTGCTGCCGCGTCGGTCAGTCTCCATTGATGCCTCACGGGTGGCGCAGTGAAGGCGTCTCCCACGCACGTCTCGCCTGCTCCCGCCACGCGTCGCCCGGCATGCAGGCTCTCCCCGCCCGCGCTGCGGCTATAAAAGTCGATCTCCCCGCCGGTGAACGCTACAGCTGCCACACATCGCCTTGCATCGCCACACAAAGCAACACACTCCCTCCTTCCCACCAACGAGCAATGGTTGAGAGGTACCGAGGCGACGGCGCGGCGGCGAACGGCTTCCGCCGCCGCCATCTCCAAGAGCCGGAGGCGCGCCTCCTCTATGAGGCCGACTATCCGGCGCCCCCGGACATGTGTGTGCCGGGGTCGTGGAAGTTGAGCGCCGGCGGCATCCCGGTGCCCAAACGGGCTGCACGGCCGGGCCGAGATCGCCTGCATCCGCTCATCGTTGACGGAGGTGCAGCGGAACGAGCCGAGGTACGCTGCCGACAGCCACACGCTGTGGACGATGTACTTCGAGCGCCGCCGCGAAGGCCAAATCACCTCCGCCAACGGCATCATCCCCCGCAGACGCCTCAACGCCGACGGGCGGCACGAGTGGTGGGGCGTGCACGGCCGCACCCTCGAGGCCGTCCTCGACCACATCGAGGCCGGCAACATGCCGCGCCTCGAGTACCCGCCGCGGCCGTCCTTCTCTCGCCGCCATGGCAACTCCTAGACGCCGCGACGAATGGAGCCAGGGAAGTCCTTGTCGTCGAGCTCTGACTCGCCGGCGCTCCGCCTCGTCAAGCCGAAGCCAGAAGGGACGCTGCTTCAACGTCGCACCAACAGCGGTGCCCTCGTCATCAACGAGGGTGCCCGCCCCTCTCTGCGCTCCCTCCGCCTGGTCCGGCCGAAGCCTGAGCCAGGGCTGCTCCCCGTGAAGCCGGAGGACGCGGACATGGTGGCCCCCGACGACGAGGCTGCCCTCAAGTGGGCGAGGGAGGACCACGTTCGCGAGCAGGTGCTCCACCAGCGCCAGGCATACACGGAGCTCCAGCCCGGTGCCGCGGACGCGAGGAGGGCGGCGTCATCGTCCTCGACAGCGATGAGGAGGACGAGACCGGCCCGTGCAACCCCCCTTCGCGCGTCGACGACCCTGGCCAGGGGTGCAGTATGGACGGCAGCGGCTCCGGCGCGGCGCACGACGACGACGGTGGCGACTACACCCGTTTCTACAGGCTTCTCGGCATGTAGATGACGGGCGGTGGCCGCGGCGTAGTTTGACGTAGTTTGCATGTTTATCTGTTTTTTGTACAAATTTCAACGAAATATCACCGCTGCCAGATCACCGAGTTTATACAAATTTATATGAAATATGGCTGAATCCGCGCGGTTTTGGGGGCGACCTGAGGCCGTCGACTCGGAACGCAGTCGCCCCCACGCGTCAAAAAAGCGCCGGTTCAGTCCCATGCAGCTCTTTTTTGGCGTCCTGGGGGCCGAACGGCTGGAGATGCTATTAGCTTTAACTTACATATTTTACTAAAGCAAAAGCAATGGCTGAAAAGGACTGGCCTGTCTACCACCGATCGCTCGATCCGCACCACTGTCTTGTACTCCCTCCGTTCGGAATTACTTGTCTTGAAAATGAATATATCTGAAACTAAAATACATCTAGATACATCCATTTCTTTGACAAATACTTCCTCCGTTCCTAAATGTAAGTCTTTGTAGAGATTCCACTAGATGGACTACATACGGAGCAAAATGAATGAATCTAAACTTAAAATGCATCTATATACATCCGTATGTGATTCATAGTGGAATTTTTACAAAGACTTATATTTAGGAACGGAGGGAGTAATTCCGAACGGAGGGTGTAGGCTATCACTTTTTACTGTGCTGCCGTCTCGTATATCTGCCCGGCCGCCTCTATCCATACGCGCGATGCGTTTTGTAGTACAAGAATATATCCGCTCGTGAAAGTCGATCCGAGCGGAGAGGCGGATTTTATCCCGACAAAGCTCGACGCCGATCGAACTTGTTCCGTCCCAGATAGCATTGGATTTGGATACGGACCCGACGAAGCGAGGTCTCAAAGACGTACGGCCTTCTTTCTACTGCGCTTATCCGGACCACGGGACGGGGTGGAACGAATCTGTTCGCCGGGCACATCACCCCTCGGGTGCATGGCGAGATAAACCACGGCCGGCGGGCATCATCTTGGAATATCGAGCAGCGCTACCAAGTTGCGCCGGCGAGCGCACGGTCATGAGACGGCGACCGGTCCGCCCCGGCCACCATCCACCCCCAGTGGCTCGCTGACGGCAGCAGTGCCCGGCCACCTTCCTCCCCGCACTTCTCCTCCTCTCGCAAGCTACCGCCACAAATACCAGGGGCGAATCTAGCAGAAGCAACTTACTTTTTTTTAATAAAGTGCAAAAAGGCAACTGAATTACTGACGCGCAGCAAAAATACACTCCATTGAGCTACAGTTTTACGCGCAGCAAAGTACCCTAGAACGTGCAGCAGTAGCTACAGCGAGGCAGCTAAGGCCCTGTACAATGGAGGTGCCTCCACAGGTGCTTAAGGGAAAAAACCGGATTTATTTTCTTCCGGGCGCTTGACCAGGTGCTTCAGAGAGGAAATAGAAGCCAAAGTTTGCTTCCGGTTGGCACCGATGCTTCAGCCTTTCTCGATGGTAAACAAACAAACTCTCTCTCTTTAATCACATGTATTAATCCAGCCTAAGCACCTGTACGAGGCACTGCCCATTGTGGTGTCAATTTTTTCTAGGAAGCAAGCATACTCTCTCTCCTTAAGCACATGTACATAAGCATTCCCCATTATACAAGGCCTAATTAAGCAGAGTTTAGCCTTCCCCAACTACACTAGATTAGCATTAGTCAAATCTGTAAAGAGACAAAGTAATGACAGAGAACAGTAATAGTGAACCGTTGTTTCTTATCCATCGATGTGGGGTATTTATACCCACCCAAAGGTTGTGTTACAAGAGGTGTCTTTTACAGAAAGGACTCGAGCCAATAGTCACGTCTGTCGCCTAGCAACCGACGAATGGAATTAGTGGCCATGCTCGTCCCGTCAACGAACTGGTAGATCATGTAATACAACCGGGAAATAATGAAAGTGAAATAATGACATTGATATCACCCTTAAAAGAAGAAGAAAAATATAAAATAAAATAAAATTACTTTTTTAAGGAAGAATATATTGGGTGGCATTGCTACTACCCTTCAAGAGAAAGAAAAAAAAACTCAAACAAATTATGACAAAATTGTGGAGGTTATAACATATTCCCTTCGTTCCTAAATATAAGTCTTTCTATAGATTCCAACAAGTGACTACATACAGAGCAAAATGAGTGAATCTACACTTCAAAATATGTCTACATACATCCGTATATTGTAGTCCATTTGAAATGTCTAAAAAGACTTATATTTAGGAACAGAAGGAGTACAAGAGTAAATACATAATACTGGATTTTTTTGATAAAAAAGACAATCTCAAAGAAAATGAATTAAGGGAATTGGTATTACGTTCAAATCTAGAAAAATAAATAAGTTTAAAACTAAAATAAATTGGAAATTATGAAGTTTTTTAATTGACAAAAAATAGTATACAATTTACACAGGAACTGCACTTTTATAATGTGCAAAAAATAAACATATAATAGTAGCACTTTTGCAAAAAAAAGATGTTTTCTAAGAAAGAATGAATTAGTGGCATTCCTATTACACTTTAAGAAGAAATAAAATATAAAAAATATTAAAAAATGAAAGAATTAGTGGCTTTGGTATTACCCTTTAAGAAGAAAGAAAATGAAAAGGTGAAAATAAATATGACAAAATGTGCACACATCATACACAAAAAATGTATTTTTTTATAATAAGCATATAATAATATAATTTTCATAAAATAGAAGTTTCCTTTGAAGGAATAACATAGTGTCAATGGTATTACCCTTACAGAAGAAACAAAATGAAATAAAAACTAAAACAAAACAAAAACAATGTTGTTTCAAAGAAAGAAAATGAAAATAATAAAACAAGTAATGACGAAATTTCCACACGATATACAAAAAAATATTATGATCTTTTATAATATTGAAGGATAAGCATATGATAGTTGAATTGTCGCAACAAATGAAAGTTTCCTAAGTAGGAGAACCAGTGAAAATCGTATTACCATTAAATAAGAAAAAAATAAAACCAAATCAATTATAATATTAAATTTTCTAAGAAAGAATGAATGTTAGTGGCTTTGGTATTACCCTTTATTATGAAAGAAATGAATCAAAAACAAAAAAAATCAAAATAATGAGGTTTTGTAATGAAGAATGAATTGGTGGCAATTGTATTGCCCTTTGGGAAAAAATAAAATAAAAACAAAATCTAAGAAAACAATGACACAATTTGCGCACAATATACAAAAGAATTAGCTTTTAAATTATGAAAAAGTAAGCATAATAGTGGACTTGTCAGAAGAAAAAAAAGGTTCCTAAGAAGGACTGAATTTGTAGCATTGGTCTTATCCTTAGAGAATAAAAAAGTTTCCTAAGAAGGATTGAATTTGTGGCTCGGGCTGGACGAAGGATTTATATAGAGGCATATTTAGTCCCGATTGGTTATACAAACCGGGACCGGGACTAGATGTCTACATCTAGTCCCGGTTTGTGATACAAATCGGGACTAAAGGGGCTCGTGGGGTCTCAGCCTGACACGAGGCAGCCACCACCCCTTTAATCTAGGTTTGTGATGAACCGGGACTAAATCCTAACCGTTGAAACCGGGACTAATTGTCACATTAATCCAGGGCTAAAACCAAACTGGAACTAATGGACCGGACGAAAGACCTGTTTTCTACTAGTAGTGGTAGGTGTAGCAAAGCCCCTCATGTCTAGTCCGCGGTACATAGTTTCCATATATTTACGCGAAATGCTCCGTGATTTTCAGTGTGAACTGCGAAGTATGAACAGGGGGGCCGTTCCTACGATGAAATGCATGTTGGCAGGATACGTGAAAGAGAACCTGCAGCTGGAAATTGACAGTAACTGGACATGGGTGTTTATTCGTACGTGAATGCTGCGACTGAAAGATGAGTCATGATTGATTAAGCGCCTTTGTCAGGCATGGTGTGAACTCCTCTATTTTTGCAGCTATGTCTTGTCTTCCATCAGCCCAATCTTTGCCAGCCTTCAGGCTTCAGCTTTACTGCATAGGAGCACCACCCTGCACAGTGCATGACAGCCGTGATTTTGCCTTGAGAAGCCACTAACTGATCTTCGATCGTCCAGTTTTAGCTAACCCACCTTAAACATCTCCTTGCGTGAAAGAGCTAATATGTACTCCCTCCGTCCAGAAATACTTGTCGTAGAAATAGATACAAATCGATGTATCTAGAATTAAAATAAACCTAGATACATCTATTTCTCTGATAAGTATTTTCGGACAGAAGGAGGAGTACTATAAATTGCTTTCGTGAAAGAGCTAATCCGCCGTTGCATCATTTCGTGATTCGTCGACCCGATCGGGGTGTGCGGCACTGTCGAGCACTGTGGCTAGGCAGGACGCTGGACGCGACGCACGTACAGTTTGCATGCCGCCCTTGTCTGCACAGCGGCAGCCACGAAAGCAATTTATCATGTCGATGCAGGTGCAGGGGTGTAGGCAGTACCACATTTCTCTCTCACCACGGTATCCGAAAATGACTCCTGCTCTGTCCAGATAACCTGGACCGTATGAGAGAGTAAACGTGCACGTACGTATCAGGGTATTATTGAGCTAATAGCATCTGCAGTATACAAACTTGACGTGCATGCGACCGGTTCGTACATGCACTCTCAAAGTATAGCAGACCGTATTCAGTATGCACGTCATGTACGTACGGGAGTAGCGCCTACCGCAGCACGGTAGCAGTGCGTGGTGGGTGAGCAGTACAAACGGATTTTTTTTCAAAACGGAGGCATAAGATTTGCCTCATCTATTAAATAAGGAGAGAATAGAGTTTAGAGTTTTACAGGACATCCCATACAAGCGACATGACAATTACTCACACACAATGATAGTCCCTAGCTTCTTGGCACCGGCAGTAACCCATGACTTTGCCTCACCAATGATGGTTTGGAGGAGAATAGGCGGTGGCGCAAATTTTTGCCGAAATACCCTAGCATTTCGCTCGTTCCAAATGGTCCAAGAGGTGAGCATGATGAGAGAGGACATAGCATGCCAAGTCGGGTTTCGGTCATCGGTACGCTTGACCCACCACTTCTTGACGGATTCATCAAGATGCCAATCAGGAATGTTGACATGAAGTAGCCCAAGCTTCTTGATGATAGATCTCCAAAGCCTAAGTACAAACGGAAATCGAGGTGGTTGCAGGAGGAATTGGGTTCCAGTTCGTCGCGAGCTGGCTGGCCGAAGACGCCAGTGCCAGCGCCCAGCGGTGGTCCGTCCGTCCGCGCTTGTCGCGTGTCGTCGACTCGTCGTCGTTGCACGTCGTGCATGCTCGCCGATTTCCCGGTTCCGGTGCTGAGGGGACATGGGATCCGACAAGTCAACATGGACCGGGCCAGCTACTGCTGTCACGTTCAGTTCCGGGCCACGTAGGGAATGCGACCACATGGACCGGGTTGAGCTTGGAACTCCCTTTCTCCAAGGAGGAAATTGATGATGTGATTAAGCACATGCCTGCTGATAAGTCCCCAGGCCCAGATGGTTTTAATGCCAAATTTCTAAAAGTTTGCTGGGATATCATTGCACCAGACTTCTACAGATTAATTTAAGATTTTCACAAGGGGACTGTCAACCTTCAAAGCATCAATTACTCTTTCATCACACTCATTCCCAAGAAAGATGTTGCTCTCCTGCCAAATGATTATAGACCTATCTCTCTCTTGAATTGCACTTTGAAGATCATCACCAAGTTGTTGGCTAATAGACCGCAGAAAGTAATCCTCTCCTTAGTGCATCAAAATCAGTATGGTTTTATTTTCAATAGATGCATTCAGGACTGTCTTGCCTGGTCTTATGAATATATTCATCAATGCAAGCAGTCCAACAAAGAACTGATTCTCCTGAAGTTGGACTTTGAGAAGGCATTTGATATGCTCAATCATGATACTATCTTGGAAATTCTTGAAGCTAAAGGTTTTGGAAGTAGATGGATTCAGTGGATTAAGATGATATACAGTACTGGCTTTTCTTCTGTGCTGCTTAATGGGGTTCTAGGCAAACAATTTTTATGCAAATGTGGTGTTAGACAAGGAGACCTACTGTCTCCCCTCATCTTTGTCATTGCTGCAGATATTCTTCAAACAATGTTGAATGAGGCCAAAAGAAATGACCTCATCACAGCACCACTGATTCATCAGTACAGCCAGGATTATCCCATTATTCAATATGCAGATGATACCGTTTTGATTGCAAATGCAGAGGCTTCACAACTACACAACATCAAGAACCTTTTGCTTCACTTTGCTGCATACACTGGCCTCAAAGTTAATTATTTCAAGTCAACCATGATTTCAATCAATACTCCTGAGGACAAGATGCAATTTCTCTCTGACCTTTTGGGATGTCATATTGGTACTCTACCACTTCAGTATTTAGGCCTTCCTCTCAGCCTCAGGAAACCAAGGGTGGAAGACTATCTGCCTTTACTGAAGAGAGTTGAATCCAGGCTTCTGAGCTGCTCAACTCTGCTTTCTACTGGTGATAAGCTCACACTCATTAAATCAGTCTTCTCCGGTCTGCCCATCTATTTCATGTGCTCCCTTCAGATTCCAATTACAGTGGTTAATCAACTTCATAGCTATTTCAGAAACTGCTTTTGGAGGAAATATGGCTCTCAAGACAGAGGGGCAGTTTTGATTGCATGGAGCACTGTTTGGCAACCCAAGTCTAATGGGGGTCTGGGTATTCTAAATATTGAGATGCATAACCAGGCGTTGCTCATGAAACAAGTGCACAAATTTCTTAACAGAGAGAATATTCCATGGGTGAATATCATTTGGGAAACTTACTACCATAACTCATTGCCTGGAGATCGATTGGTGGGATCCTTTTGGTGGAAAACTCGGCTCAAACTGATGCCTCGCTACAAAGCTTTTGCTGTTTCCTCAGGTCATTCTGGTAACTCAACTTTATTCTGGTCAGACTGCTGGTGGGACCAGCCACTCCTCAACAAATTCCCTGAACTCAGCTCTTTCAGAAACAACGACAATGTTTCCTTGCAGCAAATTCTGAGCACTAAAGATTTGGCTTTCCATTTTCATACACCTTTATCCCAGCAGGCTTTTAGTCAGTTCAATGCTCTACAAGAATGTCTACAAAGCAGGAATGACATGCAAGGAAATGATAGATGGTCTATTATTGGCTGTTCCAAAGGATATTCTTCTATCCAAATGTATGCACACATGATGGGACCCTCTAAAGTTCACTCTTTGTTCTAGGATATTTGGAAAACAGCTTGTCGTTTGAGGCACCAGATTTTCTTTTGGCTACTTCTTCATGATAGAGTTAATTCCAGAAATCTTCTTCATAGAAAATCAATGGCCTTGGATAGCTACAACTGTGTGCTCTGTGCAGGCCATACTGAGGAAACAAACTTGTATTTATTCTGGGATTGTCCTTTTGCTTTGCTTTGTTGGGACAGGATCATCCCGAATAGGAACAGAGGCATTTCAATTATTGATGATATCCATTTGGCTCTGCAGCATCTGCCTGACAGTATTTCCTTAGAAATTATCATCATGGGCTGTTGGGGTATTTGGTCTGTCAGAAACGATAAAATTTTCAGACATGCTGCTTCACATGTGCAAAGTTGGATCTATTATCTCCAGGAAGGGCTCACAGCAGTGCAAATTAGAGCTAAACAAGCAAAGGCGCAAAGGATTAGGGACCGGATAGTTTCTCATTGTTAATTTTCCATGTTACATAAAACTGGTATTGGTTGATGTAAGGCTTTCGCTCTTGTACTTTGTATATAACTTATTAATGAAAATACCGTAGAACAATTGTTCTAAGGTCAGTGCTTCAAAAAAAACACACAGGAGCACTAGCAGCATCGAGAGCACAAGAGAACCAAACCAATCACCCGACGCGGTCCACTGCATGCTGGTCCGTCATCATGGGGCACTTCCCCAGCCTCGCAATCCTGCCCAGCCAATCAGCCAGCCCCAGCAGTGGCAGTTTCGCAAATACCACGTGACGGCATGGGCGCTCCCACAGTCGTCCATGGCTTTCCCGCACCACATATCCGGCCGGTTCCCCACGGACGAGTTGGACTAGGACGGGGGAGGAGAGAACGAGCTTTGCATTCTGCTGAGCCGATGATGGAGTCAGAGTCAAAGGACGCCACAATCAAGAAGTTTCGAGTCAAACGCTCACTGCTAGCAAAGTACTCCAGACCCAGGTAGACGGCGGCTCAGAGTCTCAGTGGTTGTCGACTATGTACATGGTGTTTGCATTGTTGACTTGAGGTTGCTGCCGTGGCGCAGCCCACTGCGATATGAACCACGCATTAAGACTGGCGGAGATCAGTGCAAACACGGCCAGCGCGTAGTCCGCGATATGGAACACCTACAAAGGACAAAAACGTTAGATTTTTCTTAAGTGATTTGGGCCGAGCTGCATAGATCTTCATAACTGGTACGTGTACCTACTCCTCCTTCTTCACCTTCCGCAGCGGTGCTCCGTCGCAGGTGGCATTCAGCGGCAGTAAGTTACCGTTGTTAGTAATATTCATTATGTCAAAGGTCGGACCGTCGTAATGTATCTCCAGCTGGTTCACTCGTCCCGGTGCAAGCGTGATGACAATGTGGGGGCAATAATGAACAACATTACAATGACTAGAAAAATATATATACTATACTACAACAAAATTAATATGATGAAAAAAAGTTACACTAGTAAAAAAAGATTTTGTAATTTGTGTATGGGGGTCATGGCCCCATATGACCCCACCCCTAGATCCGCCAATGACTGCACGTACCATGCTGCAATCAAGAAGTTTCGAGTCAAACGCTCGCTGCAAGCAAAGTACTCCAGACCCAGGTAGACGGCGGCTCAAAGTCTCAGCGGTTGACGACTATGTACATGGTGTTTGCGCTGTTGACTTGAGGTTGCTACTGTGGCGGGTCCTGATGTGGCGCAGCCCGCCGTGATATGAATCACGCATTAAGGCTGCCGGAGACCAGTGCTAACATGGCCAACACGTAGTCCGTGATACGGAACACCTACAAAGAAGGGGAAATACGTTAGATTTTGCTTAAGTGATGCGGGTCGAGCTGCATAGATCTTCATAACTGGTACGTGTACCTACTCCTTCTTCACCTTCCGTGGCATTGCTCTGTCGCAGGTGGCGTTCGGCAACAGTAAGTGACCGCTGTCAGTAATATTTATTCTGTCGAAGGTCAGGCCGTGGTAATGTATCTCCAGCGGGTTCACTCATCCCGGTGCAAGCATGATAGAATGAATAACCTACAAAATCAATGAAATGATCGATGAAAATCATCAAGCCTCTTGGTTGCTCCACCGAGGAAAATTATCAATTAAATGACGAAAAAGCCGGAGCGCCGGAGACCAATTAGAAAAGAACATAGAGATTGGTGTAACCCAAGGATTCACAAACAGTAATTATCTACAGTAATCCACGAAGAGTACCGGCCTACAGTGATCCACGCATAGTGCAGAGCCCCTTGACATCCCTGTCGCCGTGCTAACCGATAAGGACTCCCGATCTAAACCCAAATGAATAGCCAGTGAAAAGTTATGTCCACTAGTGTGAGAGAATGTTCCGGTCTGTGCCATCATCAACGAGTCTGGTTCAATCCATGGCCGAGCTCACATCCTCTCGGTCAAATTACAGATCCGCCATGCATGCATGTACATACGTGCTTCCGGAGTTGGCAAAATGTCAAGGGCAACTTTGTCAAAGCTTACGCACTACTGTTCGTCTTTGTCAAGAGCTGGCCGGTCGCGCTGGTCTAGTCTATCCGTCTTGGTATAGTACCTTTCTTGCTCCTTTCATGCATCCACCGATGATTGGTTTTTTAAGAGTACTTCTAGATGTACCTTAGCTCTATAAAAGACAAAATTTCAGTTACAAGGAACTACATTCGCTGCGAATGGCAAGAGTACCGCAAACACCACACGAAAGACAAACAACTCCCACAAGCAAACTACAACGCAGAAGAGGCTATCCAATCTAGAACACAACACCGCGTCTCGACCAACGCCGAAGACCACCAACTTTCACTGAACTTCACTTGTCGACGCACCATCCACTCTTATCGCGTAAGAGGAAGTGGCAAGTGGGTGGCAGGACACGATCTGCTCCGATAAAGATGATGTCTTGGACACACCGGCGACGGGCATACATAGCGCCGTCATGGAACAATGAGAATAGTGACGAACACCAAAGGAGAGCGTCAAGGAACTTGTCTTCACACACAATGCTCCAAGCAGAGGAACGACGTCGAGGACGCCGCCGTTGTGTCGATCCAACACTGAATCAAGGCTTTCGCCCGAAGACAGCCACAACTCATAGTGAGCGAGGGACATGACGAACACGCCTCGACGACGCTTCCAGTGAGGGGGATGACATCCACGGGTGCCATCGCCACCGGCCCGACGGAAGCCGAGCAAGATTTTCATCCGTGTGTCGCACCTCACCACGCCCCCTAGAATTGGGCATCATCGTCTCAAAAGCTTCACACTGCCGCCACTGCAGCACTTCGCATCGTAGCTACAAGCTGAGGGTCTATAACCAGAAGCACAACAGGAAGAACATCGGCCGCACCACCGACACCCAGCCTGGACAGGAACTGCAGCTACCCCGCACCACCGGCAAGGTCCAGGAACCCCTGCAAAAGCCATCGCCCACTCCGAAGGACAGCCTTGCAAAATTCAGACCCACATCTCCACGAGGAAACAGCAGCACCGTCGGGAGAGCCTCGCCGCTCACCACACAGCACAGAGGTGGTTGGCCGCTCACTGCTCGCCAAGACTCCATCTTGGCCGAGCCATCGCAGCGCCGCCGCCACCCGTCCGGCCATGGACTTGCAGCGCTGCCTCCGGATTGCGCCACCTGCACCCGCGCACGCCAACACGCTGCTGCCTACTCCAGCCTGGCCCGCCGCCACAAGCCCCCCTGCTGAGCTCCGGCCGCCAGCCCCGACTCCTGTGCGTGCCGTTCTAACCGACCCCAGCACCGTCCAGAAGAAACGCCACACCACCACCGGCCCGCGCGCTCTGTCGCCGCCCGCCGCCACCTGCCTACGCGCCCCGCGCGACATGCCCGCCTCCGAGCTCCGCCATGGGTCGAGGAAGAGAGTCCCCGGCAGCCCCACAGCAGGAGAGGGCGGACGAGATCCCTCCGCCACCGACACCGCGTGGGCTTTGCCTGGCGGCACCCGGTGGCGGCGGCAGTTGGAGGAAAGGAGGGTGGGGGCTGGGGGTGACGGCTAGGGTTCGAGGGCCCGGGCCGCCCGCAAGGGGGGGGGGGGGCGACACGGGGCCAAGCGAGAATGAAATGTGCACCGATGATTGTGAGGGTAGAAGGAAGACTTGACAGAACAACCGGTGCATGCCTCCTCGTCTTGTCTGTTGTTTCACGCGCCGAACATGCAGAACGTACGAGATCAGTTCATTCACATGAACCTGAGCTGTGTCTATGTGCCCTACCCGCATGCGTGGGCACGGTCTCCGCCTACACAAGTAGCTAGACGTACTACTCCAAGCCTCCAAGAAAAAGAGAGCCAAAATCAGTTAAGTAGGCCGGATTACTTGAGGACTGTGTGCATCATCCTGCGACATACCCACTCCCTCCCAGTGGCAGTTCCGCGAGTACCCCACGACGACATGGGCTATACCACCACACCTAGACAGACCTAGCGCCGTACATGAGTTGAGCTTTGCTGGCTCCACCTGCCATTGCCATACGGCCGGGTCGATTTTAAACCCTGAACTCGTACGCGTCGTCGATTTTAAACCCCAACCTCCAACTCCCAGAATTATGTACCCTGAACTCCCTAATCCCAGTCGTTTTTGTCCTTATTGCGTCTAAGAGGAGGATTAGATGATGTGGCACTGCGGGCCGCCGGGTTTGCTACTTAATTACCCCCTCTCCCAGCTCTCTCCTTCTCAGTGGCGAACAACGTTCTAGGGTTCGTTAGCAATAAAGAGAGGGCATCGCCGCCGCTACCGCCACGGCCAACAACCAAGATGTCTTGCTCCTCCAGTGATTCATCGGCTTATCGAGGCAGTGGGCTCCGAAGGAGAGGCGCAGCAACAAGGTCTCTAGTGCCCTACCCGGGAGCAAACAATGGCTTACGAGCCGGCGGTGATTTGCGCTCAGTGAGGCAGGAAGGCGCCGCGGTGGATATCTTGGAGTCCGGCGAACCCTGGTAGGAGATATTATTCCTGTGTAGATTCTCATGTATGCTTGATTCCTCACATGTCCTCTTTTTCTCTATTTTTGTTGTGTCAAACTCTGGATTTTCGGTGTCATGAACTGAACAGCATGCATGGTTTCATCGACTGGCATGACACCCCCACGACTCCATTTCTTCATCAATTGGTAGGAGACCTACGGGATAAAGTGTGGAGGCTGGACGATGAGCTTGCTGGCCAGTCAAGGGAAGGATAGCTTGCTGTTTTGAAAGAGGAATTGGAGAATAAAAATGCTTTGGTAGCAAAAGGTAGAGCTACATGTGCTAGCATAGATGAGAATCAAATGTACAAGTGTCTGTTTTATGGCTTATTTCTCTTCGTTGCTGGTTTAGTTGCAGGTTTCAT
The DNA here is from genome assembly GCF_018294505.1 of Triticum aestivum. Classification (NCBI taxonomy): domain Eukaryota; kingdom Viridiplantae; phylum Streptophyta; class Magnoliopsida; order Poales; family Poaceae; genus Triticum; species Triticum aestivum. The sequence continues at coordinate 565,525,838 of NC_057807.1, forward strand.
CCTGTCTCAGTAGAGTTAGAGGTTTGTGGTGATGTAATTTAGTGGTATTACATTGTAGTGGATATGGTGATGGCTGAAATGAATATGAAAGAGATCTTTTGGGATTTTGGCAACATATGGTGTGGATTAAAATTGTGAATGTTACTTTGAATGGGCTTTTGGAAAATGAGAGTGCCAACAAAAGGTCTTTTGGCAGCATATATATAATGCTTTTGGCAGCATGTGTGCATACATAATGGCATCCCAAGGTTTTCGAGTCGACGAGTCGATGACTAGTCGATCAGTACCAAATGGTCGATGACTACCAAATGGTCGATGACTAGTTGATGAGTACCAAATGGTCGATGACTAGTCGATGAGTACCAAATGGTCAATGAATACTACCAAATGGTCGATGACTAGCAAATGGTCAATGACTAGTCGATGTGTACCAAATGGTCGACAACTTCTTGATGACTACCAAATGGTTGATGACAGAACATATGGAATGGTTAAATGCAAATGGAATAGATAGAACATTTAGTCAGACACATCACCATAAATTTGGCAGCATGTATCTTGGTTGACAACTGTTCAGAATGCCAGCATTACATGGTTCAAAAGGAGTGACAACATGACATGGTTCAAAAGCCATTGACAGTACTACATAGTTCAAAAGTGACATCCAAACCACAAGTTCATACAGCAGTAAAAGTGGCATCCAAACCACAATTACCAAAGATCTAATCCATAAGCTGGAAAACATCTTTAGTAATTGCCACTAGCATAAAAGTAGCTTCCCAATCCTGATGTTGCTGGTCCTGTGCCTGATCCTCTCCCTGATCCTCTTCTTGATCCTCTCCCATATCCTCTCCCTGATCCTCTCCCTGTTCCTCTCCCAGCAGCACTGCTTCCAGCAGGATTGGAGCTAGTAGGCACTATAGGAGCTCTGAATCTTGATGTTGGAGCTTGAGATCCTGATGTGCCAGGTTGAGAGCTTGTTGTTGTAGTTCTAGGAGGTTGAAAGCTTGTTGCTAGAGCTTTAGTTCTTGGAGCTTTAGACCTAGTTGGAGCTGCTCATTTTGATCCATCGGTCTGAGCTTGCTGCAAACTAAGGAGATGAATGATCAGAGCTAATTAATTATGTATTTGCATAGTTCAAAAGTAAGAAAAATAGAGCAATGATCAGGTTAGTACCTTTGTTTCCCTTTGCTTTCTTCCTCTTTTTCCAAGAAATGATTTAGTTTTCTGGGTTCTATCTCCATTCTTCTTACAACCACTTTTATTGTGTCCCTTAGCCCACAAGACCCACAAGTGATTTGTATGCCATGCTTGCTCATTTTCTTTCCCTTTGGAGCTTCACCCTCTTCTCTCCTCGTGCCATTTTTCTTCTTCCTTGCTCCTGGCATGGCAATGTATCCAGGTGCAACTGGCCTAGGGTTTTGAGACACAAGCCAATTTTCTTCTCCTAGAACAGGCTGGAGACAATGCTCATAAATTTTATTGAATGTCTCAATCCAGTAGCACTTGTCTATGTAGTCCTCTACCTTTCTACCACTCTTGTAAATTGATGCAATAGCATAGCATGACAACATGGGAGGCCTGCCAGCTGAAAGTAACCACAAGTACATATCCTTTTTTCAAGATTCACTATGTACTTATTTTTTCTGCCCTTCATGTGCTGCACCTCAAATCCCTCCTTGCCATTCCAGAGTACCTCAATGTATTCTGTCAGTCTAATACTCACCTTTAGCTTCTTGAAAACATTTCGACAAATTTTTCCCTTCCATGTTGCTGATTTGGCTCTCTGCTCTTGCACCCTAACAAGCATCTTCTTTTTTATTATCTCTTGCTGTGAAATAATTGGGTAAAACCTTGATTCTATGATGGCATTGTTAAATGACTCACAAAGATTATTTTCTACAGATTCACAGTTAGCTCCTGTAGGAAAAAATGCCCTAGCCCAATGAACTGGTTCTGTCCTCATGATATCCTTTGCACCATCAGGAGTTAGTTGAGCAAGCCTTGCATTGTTGTAGTTAAAATCTTCTCTGTTTGCAGCTCTAGCAATTGCCCAAAATCTCTTTTCATACTCATGGTCCTTGTATTTCTTCCTCCACTTGGCATAGATATGCCTGGCACACATCATGTGCTCTGCCTTGGGCAAGTAGTCACTCATCCTATTAATCAAGCCCTATAAAAGTGATACATGACTTATTTAGTAAGTATTTAAGTTTGCTTCAGCTAGACACAACATATTTAATTACTTCAGGAAGTACAACAAGTAAGTAAAGCAAGTAAAGCAAGCAAGTAAATTTAAGTTTGCTTCAGGAAGTAAAGAAAGCAAGCAAGTAAATATTTAAGTTTGCTTCAGCTAGACACAACATATTTAATTACTTCAGGAAGTACAACAAGTAAGTAAATCAAGTAAAGCATTACCTTCTGCTGACCAGAAATGAAAACCGAACTGCCCCTTGGTCATTAATATCCAAGTCTTTGATTAACAGAGCAATAAACCACTTCCAGCTATCATTGGTTTCTTTCTCCACCACAGCCCAAGCAACTGGGTACATCTGATTATTTGCATCCCTTGCAATTGCAGCCAATAATTCACCTTGACAAACTCCCTTGAAAAAGCAGCCATCCATTCCAATTACTTTCCTGCACCCTGCTTTAAAACCTTTCTTCATAGCATCAAAACAAACATAAAACTGCCGAAATATGTTCTTCTGCAGCTCTATCGGATCTAATGTAATGGCCACTGTACTGCCAAGGTTGTTCCTGAGCAGTTCTAGTTGGTAGTCAAACACTTTTGTGTACTCACTTTTCATGCCACACATGAGTTTGTCAAGTACAATTTTCTTTGTTACATTGCACTTTGAAACTGACAGATCAACAAACATATCTTTGAGCATTGTGGCTTTAATGCTGTTAATTATCCACATTGGATTTGCTAGGATAATGTGCTCATATCTATTTGCAATCACCTTAGTAGTAATAAGTTTGTTCTCCCTGTTTTGTGCACAGTTGTGCTCATCTTCATAGGTAATAACTTGAAACCTAGAGCATCTACTTGTCTTGGCAGCATACAACATCCAGGGGCAACCAGGCCAGTCACATTTTACTCTCACTTTTTGCTCCTCAGATTTTACAAATGATATGCTCCTTTTAGTGGCAAGCCCATACCTCTTTAGTGCTTTCACTAATTGGTTCTTGCTCTCGAAAACCATTCCCAAACTAAAATGTGGAATTTTTGTGTCTGGGTTGAACCTAACATACTTGCTCTTCCTCCTAACCATCTGGCCATCTTCTTCTTCATCATAACTATAGTCCTCTTCAGATGACTCAAACTCTTGGTCTTGTACAGCTTCTTCCACATTAGCAATTAGCTCTATATGAATTGGACCAGTAGACTCCTTTGAAAACCAAATGTTTGAATCTTTCATCTTCTTCTTGAATTTCTAGCATGTTTTCTCAACTCTACTACCTCTGATTCCTCTCCACTGTCATTAGAGTGTGGCACATAATCCGGATCATCTGAATCTTCAGACTCTGAACCATTTCCTGCATCCTTTGGAATTGGAGCTACAATCTGGCTAGCAGCAACTGGCTGAGAAGGATTGACAATTTGAGAAGCTTGGGACAGATCATCAATTCTGCAATTGTTCTTCACAGGGCTACTTATCACTTGAGTTACCACACCTCCCTCATTAGGAACTAAGATATGTTCCAATATGTGTGACTCTGGTAGTGCATTCACTTGCTGAACATTGCTTTGGACATCATCTTCTTCCTCTGTTGTGATAACTGCATCTGGTTCAAGCTCACTGCCACTGTTAACCAGGTCATCCAGTTCATCTGCTTCAAAATCAGACACACTATCCTCTTCCTCTGGTTCATCTTGCTCTCCATTGTACTCCACAAATATGTCATCAACACCTCCATCTGTACTATGCTCTAACATCCTCATGCAACCCCCATAAGTATATAAAAACAATAATCCATTTAGCAACATAATCAAGGCAGTGATGGAAATACAACTTCATGCTCTCTTTCACAGCTAACTGATCTCCTAGAAATCCTTTCAGCTCAGGCAGTGATGGCTTATCCTTATCTATCTCTGACATAGCTCTAATTGCCTACAAAATCGATTTAACCTACAATGCATATATTGTATCACTCCATGTGCACTACATTGCGCCCCCAAAAAATCAAATAAAAATGCTACTGTTGGGGAACATAGCAATAATTCAAAAATTTCCTATGTATCACCAAGATCAATCTAGGAGATTCTAGCAACGAGCGAGAGGGAGAGAGAAAATCTTCATACCCTTGAAGATCACTAAGCGAAAGTGTTACAAGAACGCGGTTGATGGAGTCGTACTCGCGGCGATTCAAATCGAGGAAGATCCAATCTAGCGTCGAACGGACGGCGCCTCCGTGTTCAACACACGTACAGCCCGGGCACGTCTCCTCCTTCTTGATCCAGCAAGGGGAGAGGAGAAGTTGAGGGAGAACTCCAACAGCACGACGGCATGGTGGTGGTGGAGCTCATGGTATTCCTGCAGGGCTTCGCCAAGCACTACGGAGGAGGAAGAGTTGGAGGAGGGAGGGGCTGCGCCAAAAGCCAGGGTACTGTAGCCCTCCCACCCCCCTCTATTTATAGGGTGAAGGGAAGAGGGGGCCGGCCCCTCTAGATCCCATCTAGAGGGGGGCGGCGGCCAGGAGGGGGAGACTTGCCCCCCAAGCAAGGTGGAGGCGCCCCCCTCCCCTAGGGTTTCCAAACCCTAGGTGCGTTGGGCCCTTGGGGGCGCACCAGCCCACTAGGGGGCTGGTTCCCTCCCACATTCAGCCCATTAAGTCCCCCGGGGCAGGTGGCCCCACCCGGTGGACCCCCGGACACCTTTCGGTGGTCCCGGTACAATACCGATAACCCCTGAAACCATTTTGGCGACTGAAACTGGACTTCCCATATATAAATCTTCACCTCCGGACTATTCTGGAACTCCTCGTGACGTCCGGGGTCTCATCCGGGACTCTTAACAACCTTCGGTAACCACATACTATTTCCCATAACAACTCTAGCTTCACCGAACCTTAAGTGTGTAGACCCTATGGGTTCGGGAACCATGCAGACATGACCGAGACATTCTCCGGCCAATAACCAACAGTGGGATCTAGATACCCATGTTGGCTCCCACATGTTCCACAATGATCTCATCGGAGGAACCACGATGTCAAGGATTCAAGCAATCCCGTATACAATTCCCTTTGTCAATCGGTATGTTACTTGCCCGAGATTCGATCGTCGGTATCCCAATACCTTGTTCAATCTCGTTACAGGCAAGTCACTTTACTCATTTCGTAATGCATGATCCCGTGACCAACTACTTAGTTACACTGAGCTCATTATGATGATGCATTACCGAGTGGGCCCAGAGACACCTCTCCGTCATACGGAGTGACAAATCCCAGTCTCAATTCATGCCAGCCCAACAAACACTTTCAGAGATACCTGTAGTGCACCTTTATAGTCACCCAGTTACGTTGTGACGTTTGGTACACCCAAAACACTCCTACGGTATCCGGGAGTTAAACAATCTCATGGTCTAATTAAATGATACTTGACATTAGAAAAGCTTTAGCAAACAAACTACACGATCTTGTGCTATGCTTAGTATTGGGTCTTGTCCATCACATCATTCTCCTAATGATGTGATCCCATTATCAATGACATCTAATGTCCATAGTTAGGAAACCATAACCTTCTATTGATCAACGAGCTAGTCAACTAGAGGCTCACTAGGGACATGTTGCTTCCTATGTATTCACACATGTATTACGGTTTCCAGTTAATACAATTATAGGATAACAAGATGGGGTTTATATCATATTGCATGAGTTTATCCCTCTACATCATATCATCTTGCTTAATGCGTTACTCCGTTCTTATGAACTTAATACTCTAGATGCATCTGGACAACGGTCGATGTGTGGAGTAATAGTAGTAGATGCAGGCAGGAGTTGGTCTACTTGTTTTGGATGTGATGCCCATATACATGATCATGCCTAGATAACGTCATAATTATTCGCTTTTCTATCAATTGCTTGACAGTAATTTGTTCACCCACTGTAATACTTATGCTCTCGAGAAAAGCCTCTAGTGAAACCTATGGCCCCCGGGTCTATCTCTTATCATATTTGCTTTCAATCTACTTTTATTTGCAACTTTACTTTCTTGCATCTATATCATAAAAATACCAAAAACATATTTATCTTATCATACTATCTCTATTAGATCTGACTTTCGCAAGTGGCCTTGAAGGTATTAACAACCCCTTTATTGCGTTGGTTGCGAGTTCTCAGTTTGTTTGTGTAGGTGCGTGGGACTTTTGAGGAGCCTCCTACTGGATTGATACCTTGGTTCTCAAAAACTGAGGGAAATACTTACGCTACACTTTGCTGCATCACCCTCTCCTCCTCGGGGAAAACCAACACTAGCTCAAGACATAGCAAGAAGGATTTCTGGCGCCATTGCCGGGGAGGTCTTTGCTCAAGTCAAGACATACCAAGTACCCATCAGAAACCCATCTCCCTCACATTTACATTATTTTCCATTTGCCTCTCGTTTTCCTCTCCCCCACTTCACCCTTGTCGTTCTATTCGCCCTCTCTTTCCCAATCTCCTCCTCTCTTTTCCGCTTGCCTTTTTCTATTTGCTTGTGTGTTGGATTACTTGTTGCCATGGCACAAGATAATACCAAGTTGTGTGATTTCTCGAATACCAATAATAATGATTTCCTTAGTATTCCGATTGCTCCTCTTAATGATGTTGAGTCTTGTGAAATCAATACTACTTTTCTGAATCTTGTTTTGAAAGATCAATTTGCCGGCCTTCCTATTGAAGATGTCGCTACTCATCTAAACAATTTTGTTGATTTGTGTGATATGCAAAAGAAGAAAGATATGGATAACAATATTGTCAAATTGAAGTTATTTCCGTTTTCACTTAGAGATCATGCTAAAGTTTGGTTTTCGTCTTTGCCTAAAAATAGTATTGATTCTTGGAACAAGTGCAAAGATGCTTTTATCTCTAAGTATTTTCCTCCCGCTAAGATCATCACTCTTAGGAACGATATTATGAGTTTTAAACAACTTGATCATGAGCATGTTGCCCAATCTTGGGAAAGAATGAAATTGATGCTTTGCAATTGCCCTACTCATGGTTTGAATTTATGGATGATCATACAAAATTTTTATGCCGGTTTGAACTTTGCTTCTAGAAATCTCTTAGATTCGGCCGCGGGAGGCACGTTTATGGAAATTACGTTAGGAGATGATACAAAATTGCTTGATAATATTATGGCTAATTATTCTCAATGGCACACCGAAAGATCTTCTAGTAAAAAAGTGCATGCTATAGAAGAAATCAATGTTTTGAGTGGAAAGATGGATGAACTTATGAAGATGTTTGCTACTAAAAATACTCCTCTTGATCCTAATGATATGCCTTTGTCTTCCTTGATTGAGAATAATAATGAATCTATGGATGTGAATTTTGTTGGTAGGAATAGTTTTGGAAACAATGCTTATAGAGGAAATTTTAATGCTAGACCGTTCCCTAGTAATTCCTCTAATAATTATAGAAACTCCTACAAATAATTCTTATGGTAATTTTAATAGTATTCCCTCTGATTTTGAGAATAGTGTGAAAGAATTTATGATTTCTCAAAAGAATTTTAATGCTTTGCTTCAAGAAAAATTGCTCAAAGTTGATGATTCGGCTAGGAATGTTGATACACTTTTGCTTGATGTTAATTCTCTTAAACTTGGATCTCCTTCTCCTTAGCATGATATGAATGAGTCTCTCAAATTAATGAGAATTTCCATTGACGAGTGCAAGGAAAGAACGGCTAGATTGTGTGCTAAAAAAGAAAGCTTTATAAAAGCGTGTTCTTCTAGTTTCCGTGAAAATAATGATGAGGATCTTAAAGTTATTGATGCGTCTCCTATTTGATCTATGTTTTGCAATATGAATTTTGATGATTATGGGACTGATGATGAATCAACTTTGCCTAGAAGGTGTCCCAAGAATTCGGAGTCTTTAGATCTTAATACTAAATTTGGTAAAAGAGAGATTGGAGAATCCTCAACTTCTAATAATGTTGAACCTACTATCTCAGATTTCAAGCAATTTTATTATGATAATTTCTCTTTAAAAGGTTGTATTTCCTTGTTACAATCTGTTGTTAATTCTCCTCATGCTTATAGTCAAAACAAAGCTTTTGCCAAACATATTGTTGATGCCTTGATGCAATCCTATGATGAAAAATTGAATTTGGAAATCTCTATACCTAGAAAACTTAATGATGAGTGGGAACCTACTATAAAGATTAGAATTAAAGATTTTTAGTGTTTTGCTTTGTGTGATTTGGGTGCTAGTGTTTCCACGATTCCGAAAACTTTATGTGATATTCTAGATTTCCATGATCTTGATGATTGCTCTTTAAATTTGCACCTTGCGGATTCCACCATTAAAAAGCCTATGAGAAGGATCAATGATGTTCTTATTGTTGCAAATATAAATTTGGTGCCCGTAGATTTTATCGTTCTTGATATAGATTGCAATCTTTCTTGCCCTATTATTCTTGGCAGACCTTTTCTTAGAACGATTGGTGCGATTATTGATATGAAGGAAGGGAACATTAGATTCCAGTTTCATTTAAAGAAGGCATGGAGCACTTTCCAAGAAATAAAGTTAAATTACCTTATGAATCTATCATGTGTGCTACTTATGAATCAAGTGCCAAAGATTGCACTCGTTAGATCTATCCTTGCTTTTATGCCTAGCTAGGGGCGTTAAACGATAGCGCTAGTTGGGAGGCAACCCAATTTTCTTTATGTTCTTTGTTTTTGTTCCTGTTTAGTGTTAAATTTTGTTTCTACTTTCTGTTTAGATGTGTTTTTATCTTTTGTTTAGTGTTTGTGCCAAGTAGAACCTATAGGATAAACTATGATGATGGTTGATTTGATTCTGCTGAAAAACAGAAACTTTGTGCTGACGAGAAAAAATTCAATAAATCACAGAAAATAGATTTTGCATTGATTATTTTTGCTGATGATCAATAAACAAATTTTCTAGTACTTCCTATTTTGGTAGGAGTTTTAGAGTTCCATAAGTTTGCTTTAGTTACAGATTGCTACAGACTGTTCTGTTTTTGACAGATTCTGTTTTTCATGTGTTGTTTGCTTACTTCAATGCATGTATGGCTAATAAATTAGTTTATAAACCATAAGGAAGTTGGAATACAGTAGGTTTAACACCAAAACAAATAAATAATGAGTTCATTACATTACCTTATGTGGTGGTTTTTTTTCTTTCACTAACGGAGCTTATGAGATTTCCTGTTGAGTTTTGTGTTGTGAAGTTTTCAAGTTTTGGGTAAAGCTTTTATGGACTATGGAATAAAGAGTGGCAAGAGCCTAAGCTTGGGGATGCTTATGGCACCCCAAGATATTCAAGAATAGCCAAAAGCCTAAGCTTGCGGATGCCCCGGGAAGGCATCCCCTCTTTCGTCTCTGTTCATTGGTAACTTTACTTGGAGCTATATTTTTATTCACCACATGATATGTGTTTTGCTTGGAGCGTCGTGTATTATATTGGTGTTTGCTTGTTAGTTTACCACAATCATCCTTGCTGTAACACAGCTTGTGGGAGAAGCCTATTTGATTATAATTTGCTAGAATACTCTATGTGCTTCACTTATATCTTTTGAGCTTGATAGTTTTTGCTCTAGTGCTTCACTTATATCTTTTAGAGCATGGTGGTGGATTAATTTTATAGAAATTGCTAGTCTCTCATGCTTCACTCATATTATTTTGAGAGTCTCTTAGAACAGCATGGTATTTGCTATGGTTACAAATTTTCGCCTAGAATGATGAGTATCCAAGTTGGGTATAATAAAAACTATCATAGAAAGTGAATTGGATGCTATGATCAACTTGATACTTGATAATTGTTTTGAGATATGGAGGTAGTAATATTAAAGTCATGCTAGTTGGGTGATTATGTTTTTAAATAATGCTTGTGTTGAAGTTTGTGATTCCCGTAGCATGCACGTATGGTGAACCGCTTTGTGATGAAGTTGGACCACAATGTTATTTATTGATTGTCTTTCTTATGACTGGCAGTCGGGGACGAGCGATGGTCTTTTCCTACTAATCTATCCCCCTAGGAGCATGCGCGTAGTGCTTTGGTTTTTGATGACTTCTAAATTTTTACAACAAGTATATGAGTTCTTTTGATTAATGTTGAGTCCATGGATTATACGCACCCTTTCACCCCTCCATTATTGCTAGCCTCTCTTGTATCGTGCAACTTTCGCCGGTACCATACACCCACCATATACCTTCCTCAAAACAGCCACCATATCTACCTATTATGGCATTTCCATAGCCATTCCGAGATATATTGCCATGCAACTTTCCACCGTTCCGCTCATATGACACACATTACTTTTGTCATATTGCTCTTTGCATGATCATGTAGTTGACATCGTATTTGTGGCAAAGCCACCATCATAATTTTCATACATGTCGCTCTTGATTCATTGCATATCCCGGTATACCGCCGGAGGCATTCACATAGAGTCATATCTTGTTCTAGCTTTGAGTTGTAAATCCATAGAAGTGTGATGATCTTCATTATTAGAGCATTTTCCCAGTGAGGAAAGGATGATGAAGACTATGATTCCCCCATAAGTCGGGATGAGGCTTCGGACTTTGCAAAAAGAAAAAAAAAGAGAAAAAAAAGAGAAAGGTAAAAAAAGAAGGCCAAACAAAGAGAAAAAGAAAAAAATAGAAAAAAAAGAATGAGAGAAAAAGAGAGAAGGGACAATGCTACGATCTCCTTTTCCACACTTGTGCTTCAAAATAGCACCATGATCTTCATGATAGAGAGTCTCATATGTTGTCACTTTCATATACTAGTGGGAATTTTTCATTATAGAACTTGGCTTGTATATTCCAATGATGGGCTTCCTCAAAAGTGCCCTAGGTCTTCGTGAGCAAGCAAGTTGGATGCACCCCACTAGTTTTCTTTTGTTGAGCTTTCACATATTTATAGCTCTAGTGCATCCGTTGCATGGCAATCCCTACTCACTCACATTGATATCTATTAATGGGCATCTCCATAGCCCATTGATACGCCTAGTTGATGTGAGACTATCTTCTCCTTTTTGTCTTCTCCACAACCACCATTCTATTCCACATATAGTGCTATGTACATGGCTCACGCTCATGTATTGCGTGAAAGTTGAAAAAGTTTGAGATTATTAAAGTATGAAACAATTGCTTGGCTCGTCATTGGGGTTGTGCATGAATTAATACTTTGTGTGATGAAGATAGAGCATAGCCAGACTATATGATTTTGTAGGGATAACTTTCTTTTGGCCATGGTATTTTGAGAAGACATGATTACTTGATTAGTATGCTTGAAGTATTACTGTTTCTTATGTCAATATGAACTTTTATTTTGTATTATTTGGATCTGAACATTCATGCCACATGAAAGAAAATTACATTGAGAATTATGCTAGGTAGCATTCCACATCAAAAATTCTTTCTTTATCATTTACCTACTCGAGGACGAGCAGGAATTAAGCTTGGGGATGCTTGATACGTCTCCAGCGTATCTATAATTTTTGGTTGTTGCATGCTATTATATTACCTGTTTTGGATGCTTATGGGCTTTATTTTATACATTTATATTATTTTTGGGACTAACCTACTAACCGGAGGCCCAGCCCGTATTACTGTTTTTTTGCCTATTTCAGTATTTCGAAGAAAAGGAATATCAAACGGAGTCCAAACGGAATGAAACCTTCGGGAGCGTTATTTTTGGAACAAATCTGATCCGGGGAGCCTGGAGTGCAAGTCAAGAAATCTCCGAGGGACCCACGAGATAGGAGGGCGCGCCCCCCTGTAGGGCGCTCCCCCCTGTCTCGTGGGCCCCTCGGGTGTCCACCGACGTACTTCTTCCTCCTATATATACCTACGGACTCCGAAAACATCCAGGGGCACCACGAAACACAATTTCCACCACAGTAACCTTCTGTATCCACGAGATCCCATCTTGGAAGCTTCGCCGGCGTTCTGTCGGAGGGGGAATCGACCATGGAGAGCCTCTACATCAACATCCTTGCCCCTCCTATAAGTTGTGAGTAGTTTACCTTAGACCTGCGGGTCCATAGTTATTAGCTAGATGGTTTCTTCTCTCTTTTTGGATCTCAATACAATGATCTCCCCCTCTCTTGTGGAGATCTATTCGATGTAATCTCTTTTTGCGGTGTGTTTGTCAAGATCCTATGAATTATGGGTTTATGTTTAGATTTATCTATGGATATTAATTGAGTCTTCTCTGAATTCTTTTATGTATGATTGAGTTATCTTTGCAAGTCTCTTCGAATTATCGGTTTGGTTTGGCCTACTAGATTGATCTTTCTTGCAATGGGAGAAGTGCTTAGCTTTGGGTTCAATCTTGCGGTGTTCTTACCAAGTGACAGAAAGGGTTGAAAGACACGTATTGTATTGTTGCCATCGAGGATAACAAGATGGGGTTTATATCATATTGCATGAGTTTATCCCTCTACATCATATCATCTTGCTTAATGCTTTACTCCGTTCTTATGAACTTAATACTCTAGATGCATGCTGGATAGCGATCGATGTGTGGAGTAATAGTAGTAGATGCAGGCAGGAGTCGGTCTACTTGTTTTGGATGTGATGCCTATATACATGATCATTCCTAGATAACTTCATAATTATTCGCTTTTCTATCAATTGCTTGATAGTAATTTGTTCACCCAGCGTAATACTTATGCTCTCGAGAAAAGCCTCTAGTGAAACCTATGGCCCCCGGGTCTATCTCTTATCATATTTGCTTTCAATCTACTTTTATTTGCATCTTTACTTTCTTGCATCTATATCATAAAAATACCAAAAATATATTTATCTTATCATACTATCTCTATTAGATCTCACTTCTGCAAGTGGCCGTGAAGGGATTGACAACCCCTTTATTGCGTTGGTTGCGAGTTCTCAGTTTGTTTGTGTAGGTGCGTGGGACTTTTGAGGAGCCTCCTACTGGATTGATACCTTGGTTCTCAAAAACTGAGGGAAATACTTACGCTACACTTTGCTATATCAGTACACAGGTCTATAAGTCTATGAGGAGTTTGATATTTACAGAGAAAGTCGACCCCTAAAAATGAAGTTCTTCGACTGAAGACTTTGGATTTCTGAAGACTTTGAAAGTGAAGAAATTGGTGTGACCTTGAAGACTTAGTTATCATTCGAGGAACATGAAGCGCGAAGACTTTTGTTTTCATAGTTTCATTTTCTCTTTCTTGAGTCACAGGAAACACCGTACTATTAAAGGTGGTCGAGGAAATACTAAGGAGAAGTTTCCATGTGATGCTCAACTCAAATCCTACACCTACCAATCCCTTCGAGTGAAGCCATTGGAAATCTTGCACAGTTCAGCCATATTCTTCAGTGACAGAGACGAAGTTCTTCTGGTCTCTGAGGAATTTGTTCTGAGTGAAGAGTTAGGAATTCGCCAGTGCGGATGGCCTACCAAGTGAGGAACATGATGGCCCTGAGGAATTTGAACCTCAAATATTCCGACCGTTGCTGTGCTACGCGCCAGCTTTCCCAAAATATCTACCCACCTAACGGTCATATCAGACAAGGGCATTTATGTCTTATCATGTCGGGCTGCTCCCCGGCTATAAATAGCCCCCCCTACAACCACTAGCTGGTTGGCTACTCCGAGAGAAACTGACACTTGTCATTTGAGAGCAACCCATCCTCCGAGGACTTTGAATGAAAATCATCAAGTGAGGAAATCCCAAACACAAACCTACAAACCCCCAAGTGATTGAGCACCACTCAAGAGATTGATCCTGCGTGGATCCGACGCTTGTTTCCTTTCAAGATTGTGCTTCTTCCAGATGGTTAGGCGTCAAGGTCTAGAGCATCCAAGAGGAATTGTGGATCGCCGAGTGTCCGAGTTTGTGAAGGTTTGGAAGTCACCTGAAGACTTACCACGAGTGATTGGGCGAGGTCTGTGTGACTTTAGCTCAAGGAGAATACGGTGAGGACTGTGTGTCCGGGACTGGGTGTCCTCGAGTTTAAATACTCAGCCACTCCAACCAGATGTACAACTGAGACAGCAGTTGGAACTGGTCTACCAAATCATTGTCTTCACCGAGCTTACTGGTTCTATTTCCTCAACTCTTTAATTTCCTCATGTATGCTGTTGTGTGCCTGTTCATATCTGTTTGAAGACTTTGACTGAAGACTTTCTCAATTTCCTCATTTCTATTTCTTCAGTCTGTTCATCTTCTTCCTTGTGTTATCCTGTGTTTACGTTTCCAGTACTCTGTGCTTGTCTTCATTTCATCATGATGACTATGTCTGTGTTCCTTTGAGTTCCTTTCTAAGTACTTATTCCGCTGCTAGTAGTTCTTCATTTAGGAATTTCCTCACCAGCAAATTCCTTAGTGAAGAATTCATAAAAATCGCCTATTCACCCCCCTATAGTCGATATAACGCACTTTCAATTGGTATCGGAGCAAGGTACTCCCTTATTCTGTGTGATTTTGGTTTAACCACCTGGAGTTCTAATTATGTCGACTGCAGGATCGAGGAATGTTTCCTGTCCCATCTTTGATGGTCATGAGTATCCTCGGTGGAAGGCCATGATGAAGAAGCGACTCATGGCTATGGACAGCGAACTGTGGACCGTCACTGAGATTGGTCTTACTGATCTATGCAAGATGGCGGAAGCTGATGACATTCACAAGTACACTCTACTGAACCTCACGGTGAAGGATGTCATCTGCTCCTGTCTGTCCCGAAATCAGTTCAGGAATGTCATGCACCTCAATCACGCGAAGCTAATCTGGGACCGGCTTTCTGAGGTCTATGAAGGTCATCGTACTCGACATGATCCTTGGTTTGAGGATTACAAGGATTCTCTCAAAGAAATGACTTTCGCACCTGAATCGTCATCCTCTTCACCATGCCTCATGGCAGGGGATGCCAAGGTAACTGAATGCTACCTTTCCGAATCTAGTGATGATGAATCAGGTGATGAATTTGGACTTATCTATGTCAAACTTGCTTCCCTTGCCACTAAACAGCAAAGAGCTTTGGAAAAAGTTCAATACATGCTAAACAAGAGCGATGATATGTTCGGTGAAGAAATGGATAAGTCAAAAGCCTTGGCTGAAAGTTTTCAGGGACACCATTCCAAATTTGACGACCTTCAAGGTCATCATAACACTCTCTTATCTGATCACGAGAAGCTTTCTCTTGAACTTCTTCAAAGGAAGCAAGATCTTGAGAAGCTAAGAGTGTGTTATGAAGATCTTCAGAAGGAGCGTGATTCATTACTTGCTCAACATATCAGCGCTACTCAGGAAGAATTTGTTCCCCCATGTTTAAAGTGCATTGAACGTGAATCTGCTAATTCTTCACCTGAATGTTCAAATGCTTCAAATGTTACAAATTCTTCAACCGTCTCTGCTATCACTAATTCCTCATCTGAGGACATTGCTAGTACTACTAATGATGCAGGGCGGAAGGAATTGTACACGACAGACATGTACAAAAGCCTCAAAGGGCATCAGATTCTTTGTGATGTGCTCAAAAAGCAGATCCTCAACAGAAACCCTAGGAAAGAGGGTATTGCCTTTGAGAGGAAACTCAATGTTGATGGAACATATTGGAAGCCTGAGCAGTACCCCAAATCCTCATGGGTTGCTGCAAAGGGACCTCCAGTTGATCCATCCAACTTATCTGGCTTTACATGTGAATCTCCTCATTCTTCTGATGAGTCATTTGACTCCAACTATAAACTGTTCAAAAATCAGAATGGTGAAGTATTTGCTAGATATGTTGGGACTAACTGCTGGAACGGTTCCCCTATGAAGAAAATATGGGTTCCCAAAAGTTATTTTGAAAGTCTTCAGGTGAATGTCCTCATGACACCACCTGTGAAGAACAGGAACCCCAGATCCAATTCTTCATATGGACCTAATTCTTCAAATGGATCAAAGTCCTCATATGATCATCATCATGCTAACCCTTCTGTTTCGCAGGGTAGAGCTAAGGGCTATGAATATGAACATCATTCTTCAAATCATTATGTTCATAAGTCCTCGAAGAATTTCTCTGCTTATTCTTATGCTTACCTAACCCCTCTTATGTGAAACGAAGTGGACTAGCTTCTATGCCACCTTTCTCATATGGTGCTCGCAGAGTAATGAATTCTTTGCCACCCCTCCAGATGTGGGTGGTGAAGAAAAAGAACTAATCTCTTATGCAGGGTCAGGTCTCTAGACGTGCTCAAAACGTCTGAAGAATTTGCTGGAGACCTGAACAGTGCCTGAAAGGACGCAGGCTAATCATGAAGAAATGAATTTTCATTTCTCATGTCCTCATACTGTTTTATCTGTGCTATTGCTTGATGAAATTGAACTTGTCGGATTTTGGGTTCCGGCAGACCCTCTAGATTCGAACACTGGGGTGCGAGCGGAGATTCCACCCTCTACCTACCTGCGCCTCACCGCCTCGCTATGGATCTAATCTATGAAAAGAGAAACACAAGAGACACATGGTTTATACTAGTTCGGGCCACCATTGTGGTGTAATACCCTACTCTAGTTTGTGGTGTGGTGGATTGCCTCTTGGGCTGATGATGAACAATACAAGGAAGAACAGCCTCGCGAGGGTCTGTTCTTGGCTGGTGCAATGAACTGCTAGGGGGAGTCCAGTCGCTCTCCCAGATGATAATCCGATCGATTTCTAGATGCCTCTACCTTGTGGGTGGCTAGTCCTATTTATAGGCAAAGGCCCTGGGCCTCTTCCCAAATATTGAGCGGGAAGGGCGCCAACAATTTTCTCCATTTTGAAGGGGAACATCTAGTACACTTATCTGACTAAAGTCGGTCCTCGCCTGCCAAAGACTCTGGCGGTGACGCCGGCTTGGGCTCCACGATGACCTCCATCCTGCCGTTCTACTGGTCTTGGTCTTGTTGCACCGAAATTGATGCCTTTGCTAGATGCTCTTGCCTGCGCTTGCTCCTTTAGCACCAAAGAGGAAACAAGGACTCTGCGCAGGCCGGCGCCCACCTGGCCTTGGTCGTCATGGCTTGCGTCATGGGAACCTCGTGAGGTACCCCGCCTTGATCTCTCCGCCTTCTCACGAGCCTGCCTAACGAGGCCGTGCCTGAGGAAGCTTCCTGTCGTCCACCCTGCGAGGCTTCGCCCCTCGCGAGGGTCTTGAGCTCGTGCTGATGGAGATGGGCCGTGCCAGGCCGCCCCTTGAGCCTCGCCGCCGGCCGCAGGCAGGCAAGTCTGGGGACCCCCGTTCCCAGGACGCCGACAGTAGCCCCCGGGCCCAAGGCGCGCCCGGACTTGGCTGAGCAGAGAAGCGAAGGGGCAAGTGCGAAGCGCCGCGGGCCCTAACAGCCTGCGGCCTTGGGCGCCGCGTGGCGGTTGATTGGGCGTGGGCGGCTCCGCTTCCCCACGATGCCTCGGCAACTGCGTGAACTGACAAGTCCCTGCATGCAAAGCGGGTCATGATTACCTGTGATCGTGGAGGCCGGCGGTTGGCCTCCTCTGGCTATAAGTACGGGGTGGCGCCTGCCCTTCCGGTCCATCCCTTCTTGCTTCTCTTTCTTCTTCATGGCTCCGCCAAAGAGGTTCTCGGCCGCGGAGAAAGGGAAGGCCCGCCAGACGGGGCCTGACCCTCCCCTGCCCAAGCGCGGTCGAGGCCGTCCCCGCAAACACCCTGTGACTCCCACGGTGGCTCCTCACGGTCGTGGAGGTGATCTCCCGCGTAGTGATAGGCGGCAGGCCGCCGCTGGGGGGCGCACCATGGCCGCGCGACCCCCTAGGCCTCGCTCCCACTCAGCAGAGGTTCTGCCGGAGTTTGTTGTGTGGTCGGCGGAACCGGTCAGCACCCGGCTCCAACTTCCTCGCTCCCTCCTAGGTGAGATTCTAGCTGGCGCCCCGGGTGGCCTCTGGCTTCAGGCGGACGGTTGCTGCAGCCGAGCCTCATGGGCTTCGCTGGAGGTCTCTGCAGCCGGGAGCCTGGTTCTGACCCGCGGCTCGCAAATGTTTGCCCGCGCGCGCAGTCTGAGCCGGCGGTGCACCTTGCACTTCAAATTCGACGGTGATGCCACCCTCTATGTGAGGGTGTTCAAGGAAGATGGTCGCCGTGCTGGATGCTTCCCTGAGAACGACGATCATGGCCGTGGGTCCACCCCCAGCGATGATGAAGACGACAGCGCGCGTGTGGTCGGTGGCGCTCGTGGTTCATCGAGCTTCGACGGCTCTTCTTCGGGCAGCGGCTCCTCCAGCGGTGGCCGCGATCAGCCTCCGCGCTACCGCGCCCGCCTGGAGGGAGGTAGCGGGTCCGCCCGCCGTCGCGCCTCGGTGAAGCGCGAGATGGAGTCCTCCTGAGCTCCGGAGGCAGTTCGAGCCTCCGCCGCGAGTTGGTGTCGGGCGAGTCACACTTGTTTTGTTCTTTTTTTTCTTCTCTTTTCCTGCGCAAAGAGACAGTAGTGTAGGGCCCCGCGAGGGTGCGCTTGGACTATTGCTGTTAATTGTCTTACTGCTTCCGCTATTCCAGTATTGTGCCTTTGTGCAGCGCGCCTGCGCACAGAAATTACTTAGCACGGGGGGAGGCCTGTTGTGACCTTTGCTTCCCAAGGACGAGGCCTCGTCGAACGCTTCGAGTCCTGTGAGGGTTAGTCTGAAGAGGTAGCTCCCGGCCTCAGCCGCGGAGGCGACCGACCCAGGTCCTGTGTTCGTGTCGCGGTGCCGGTGGGGCACGGACTAGAGGGGTGCTCCTGTAGTGGACCCGGGCAGGGAAGCCTCGAACGATACGGGCGGAAAACACTCGCGAGCGTGCCCGCGTTGCTCCCTCGCGAGACTTGCGCGAGAGAAATCGGGGTAGGAGAGCGAAAAAGCCAAAGAGTCACAAGCCAAAGACGACAACAATTTCAATAAAACCTCGAATGGGGATGAACAGCCAACTACAGAAAGCAAATGAGAAAAGCCGCGTCCGGCACCTAATCTAGTCTTCGACGTCTTCTCACCAGCGCGGAGCTAAGTGCTGCCATTGGGCATGGGAGGGAGCCCCAGGGCCTGAGGCCGGCGCTCCTGAGACTCCGGGGCGTGTACAGCCCCACTCATTATTACGTGAGAGTGTCACGGGCGGCGAGCTTCACAGGCATTGGCCTTCTTCACAGGCTCCGGGCCTTTCTCGGGAGGATAAACTTCACAGGCGCTTGCCTTCTTCACAGGCACCGGGACTTTTCCAAAATGCGACAACTTCACAGGCGTTCGCCTTCTTCACAGGCTCTGGGCCTTTTCCAAAATGCAACAGCTTCACATGCGTTTGCCTTCTTCACAGGCTCTGGGCCTTTTCCAAAATGCAACAGCTTCACAGGCGTTCGCCTTCTTCACAGGCGTTCGCCTTCTTCACAGGCTCTGGGCCTTTTCCAAAATGCAACAGCTTCACAGGCGTTCACCTTCTTCACAGGCTCTGGGCCTTTTTAAGGGTAAAATCTCCGGAGGTGCTGGATGTTCCACGCGTTCTGGACGGGTACCCCCTCCTGAGTCGCCAAGCGCGCGGAGCTGGGCCTGGAAACATGAACAACCTTGAACGGGCCCTCCCACATGGGAGAGAGCTTATGCAGTCCCTCCCTGGAGAGAACTCGCCTGAGCACGAGGTCCCCTACCTCGAGAGTCCTGGGACGGATGTTGCGGCAGTGGTATCGCCGCAACGCTTGTTGGTATCTTGCTGCTCGGAGCGCAGCCTCCCGACGACGCTCCTCCCCCAGCACGAGGTCCGTCCCCTGCATGGCGTCCTGCTGCGCCTCGTGAAACGCCAGGACCCGTGCGGAACGACGCCTGACCTCGTGAGGGAGGACCGCTTCAGCTCCATAGACCAGGAAGAATGGGGTCTCGCCAGTTGGCTTGGTCGCGGTCGTGCGGATGGACCACAGCACGGACTGAAGCTCGGCGTACGAACCTCGGCCGCAGGCCTCCAACTTCTTCTTGAATGTCCTGGTCCTGAGGCCTCTCAGGACCTCTGTGTTGGCCCGCTCGGCCTGACTGTTGCTCCGGGGGTGCACCACTGAAGCGTAGCATATCTGCGTTCCAAGGTTAGCACAGTATGTTTTGAAGAGGTTACTAGTGAACTGCGAACGGTTGTCGGTGATGATGCGGTTCGGCACCGAACCGGCTCACGATGCATTTGATGAACTTGACTGTAGACCCTGCGGGAATGGTGCGGACGACTTCCACTTCAGCCCACTTAGTGAACTTGTCCATGGCGACTTGGGGATGATGCAGCCCGAGGGGCGCCCCAACAAGGTAAGCTAAAAACATGAACAAAAGGGATATATGTCGTAGGGACGGACCCACATGGCCTGGGAATAATACAGCCCTGGGGGCGCTCCCAGCTGGAAACAAAACTTGAAGGATGTCACCTGATAGCGTTGAAGACGAAGGGGTGTTGAAGTAGCGGACGTCGCAGGCTGGGGAAGCCGATCTTTACGAGCCCCCAGGCTCAGGGGCCTTGGAAGGCTCCGGAGCTGCTGGTGGCTCCTCGCGAACCATCTCCATCTCCGCCAGGACTGCAGAACGCCTGGCCTTCTAAGCCTCCAGGATGCTTCCCATGAGGCGCTGGCGCACAACAGCCACGTTCGGCAAGCCGTAGGGCATGCGAACGTAGCTGTGGACAGGCCTTCGCAGCGCCCCACGCGTGAGGGCCAAAAGCGCTCCTGAGAGGCGGCTCGGTTGAGCCCTGGGATGTCGATGCAGACGCGCAGCCCACCATCCTCGCCTGGATGGGGAGCTGGGGAAAATATCATGTACTCCAGTGCATTGGGAGCTCCGGCTACTCCCTATGCATCTCAACCATCTGATACAAAATACAGGGACAGGATGGGACCTGAAAGCCCCCGCCCTTCGAATTTTGCACAGAACGCCCCAGGTAAGCACATAATAGTACTAATGTCCCTGTTACTTAGCTATGCTGCAGATTGGAATAGCAAGAACACGAACAGACTAGGGCTGTAGGGCATCAGGGGTCTGGCGGCGGGTCGCTGGAGGCTGCGCTGCGACATCGGCAGAACAAGCTCGCCGCAGTACGGTGCTCCGACGTCCAGCGGACAACTTATCCCACCCCTGCCCCGCCCTTCTCCACCTTGGCGACTCCCTCGGCAGCCCCACACACCAGGCGCCTAGCTCCGCCATCCGCCGGCTTCGGAGAAGAGGACTCCCAGCCTTCAGCTAAGCTTTTGGGTGTTACGAATTTGTGTTATTATTGTGTATTTTAGATCTGATACATTTCCCCCTTCATGCTGATTTCGTGAGTTGTAACCAATCCTATTTTGAGTAGAATATGTTGGTATTTCTCTGTATCGTGGCGTGGCAAAATTAATCACTGAAATTTCTATATTTGTCTTATACTACATATTCTAGCAATTATGTATAGTAAAATTTCAGCAACTTATGGCCTGACAGTCTACATGATTACAAAGTAATTTTATGTACATTGTTCAAGTCCTGAATGAAGTGGTTGTTGGAACAATGCTTGCTTGAAGGCACCAGACTTAAATTCATTAACACTTGCAATTTGTTACTACAGGTGTGAAAAAATGGCATTACATTTCGACATACTTAACTTTTTTGGTGCTCCCACGCTATGTGTCCACGGCATAAAAGCCAAGATTATGCTACTGTACTCAAGACCATTTTCACAAACACACTTTTCCTTCATACATCTAAATACCAATGCATTATATGCCCATTTTCATTCTTCGCTACTTCATCATGGGATTGTCTTTTTAGACTTCGATCTGCTATAGCTCTCATGAGAATCTAAATCTTAGTTGTTGCCGAATGTAATAACTAACACTTTTTGTTGCACCGAGTAGGGGAAGATGGAGTCAATTGCAAGCATTGCTCCAAGTGCCGGGTCAACTAAAGCGATGGGACTTGCAGATGATGCCAATAACTTTTCCATGGTATTTAGTTGTTATATAACTTGCAGATGATGCCAATATTACGCATGTTCATCTGTGCATGTCATTTCACTTAAGTTCTAACAAGATCCCTATGTCACCAAAAAGAACCAGTAGCCTGCCCGTGGTGTCTATATTTTGCTCCTCTTTGATTATAACATGTTCAACATCTGGAAGTCTTTGACTAACACTTGTTTGGTATTTTGCAGCACAGCTCATGGGAGCGAACAACATTCACTTTGTGTTAAGTAATGGATGAGAAAATGTATTTGTTCGTGTTCTATATGAGCCTAGTTCCATTGCTGTACACTTCGACTACAACTTGTAAATCTAGTTGCATCTTTTGGTGCAATATATGTGTATCTGCTATACCTAGTTTATTAATAACATATGGGTTTGATGCTTGAATTATGAGTACTGTCACAAGTCCAATTCAGAAAGTATTTGTGCATATTATTGCTATAACATGAACTTCGCAATGTCAAGACGGGTTAAAAGGTGGTGGAATGCCAATGGATGGTTGTTGATTGATCCTTCTCTAATTTGACATGGGTATTTCTTACACCCGACACTGTTGTCTTCTCATTTTTGGTGCATATTTCATCAGTTAAAGATCTGGTTGAACTATTCCTTTACTTCGAATTAGCCGTACCGTGTTAAATCACCTTCCTGAACGTTCGTTCTCTAAAATATGCACTTCCTATGGAAGTTTCTTTTTGTATATCATCTTGGAAATTCCATGACACTATCTGTACCATATTTATATGTGATGGATGAAGTTGAAAGCTTCTAGGAGCTCCTCTGTGTTTCAGTGTGGAGTTTAAGGTATTTTTTTATGGGTTTAAGTATTTTGGTGCTTTAGGACAACCAAATTGCCTTACCAGCAGCTAGTTATAATTTTCAGTTTGATGTTGCACACACCCCTGGTCATATTGGGGTTGACTTTTGGAATCATTTAGACTGGAAAGCCAACAAAGGAGTTGCTGAAAAATGCTGGATATTATGCATAAAGCTAATTTTATGAAGTGTCATGCTGATGCAAAGCTTTGTACATTAAGTTCCTTTATAAAACATTTCTCTCTATGTACACTGGAACATGTCTTTTCATTTGTTTGGATAAAGTGAGCGCACATACTGGACAGAAATTACACATTTAGTTCAGGTTGATACTCCTAGCATGCAAATCACTGGTGTGTTTTTCAGAAAATGCTTGGAAATGAAACCTATCCCAGAGATGCTACATTAGGGCGTTTTCTACTAAACTGAAACATGTCGATAGTCCAGGGCTCCAGGCACATCTGAGCCGCCGGGACCTCCATGGCATAGTATGGCAGCGGCGTTCATTCTGTTCCAAATTGGAAGCAACACATCTTGTGAACAAAGCTTTACAGCTATTTTGTAGTTGCATCGGGTCCTTTTGGCAAAATTCAAAAGGTGGGGAGTTTCAGTTCCATCCTGTCCCCATATTTTGCATCTAGCGGCCCTGGTGTGTGTACGGAGCAGCCGGAGTACCCAGTTCACGGGAGTACAAGATACTTTCCCTAGGGAGCTGCGGCGGGTAAGCGGCGGCTGCCACTCATGACTCTTGACTCCTGCAACTCTTGCGTGATCTGACTGACGAACTCCTGAGGGTTTGGCCCTCCTTGCCTTGCTCCTTCCTGAGGGAAACGTGCTCTGAAACACGCCTCCAAGTGGTTCCCAAGTGCCTCCCTCGTGACCTTAGCAAGGTCGGTGACCCTCCAGGAGGGAGCCCCCGAGCCCTGCTTGAGGAGGGCGCCGGGCGTGCCTTCCTATGCGACAGAAGGAGGTGCCCCCTGAGCAGGTGCAGACCCTGAGGGGCCTGCCTCCTGAGGGGTCGAGCCCGGCGATGTCCTCTTCTTCTTGGGGACGGTCTCAGGGAGCCTCCCGCTCCCGCGATCCGGGTCTTCAAGTGATGCGTCCTGAAAAGCTCGCTCTAGGGAGCACACTGCGTCTCTTTCTTCACAAGGCACCGTGATGACTCCACCGCTTCCTGGCATCTTGAGCACGTTGTAGCCGTGATGAGTCACGGCCATGCACTTGGCGAGAGCCGAGTACCCGAGGATGGTGTTGTACGGCAGGCGAATGTGGGCGACGTCGAAGTCGATGAGCTCGGTGCGGTAGTTGTTGCGCACCCCAAAGGTGACAGGGAGGCGGACCCTGCCCAATCGGAACCGTGGAGCCATCGGTGACTCCAGAGAAAGGCTTGGTTGGCTGAAGCTGATCGTAAGGCACTTGGAGATTGTTGAATGTCTCTACGGACAGGACATTGAGTCCTGCCCCACCGTCAATGAGGGTCCTGGTGACTTGCACGTTGCTGATGACTGGGGAGCAAAGCATCGGGAGGACTCCGGCTGTGGCCGCGCACTTGAGCTGATCCGCTGAGCTGAACGTGATGGCGCACGCTGACCACCTGAGAGGGCGCGTGGCTTCGAGCCTGGGTAGGACTGCATTCACTTTGCGGGCGAACTGCTTGAAGATGCGTTGAGAGGCTGGGGCTTGAGCTCCGCCCAGGATGCAGGCGATCGTGCGCGGCTCCTGAAAGCCCCCAGCCCCCTCGTCCTGATGATGGTCCTCGTTTCTCCTTGGCTGCGGCGGCAGTGGGGGGAGGCCTGCGTTTCCTTGCGGACGATCCTCACGAGGCTGATCCCTCCAGTCTCCCTCGCGAGGCTGCCCCTGCCAGCAATCCTCGCGAGGTCGGTCGCGCCACCCTTGGCGAGGGCCGCGGTCTTCCCAACGTCCTGCGTTTTTTCCTCCTCCTCGGCCGTAGCCTCGATCGTTGCGGTCGGGACGCCGGCCGGTCCTCCCCTCTCGCACGACTCGGAGCTCTTGACATTCGTTGGTGTTGTGGGTGTGGAGGTCGTGGTACACACAGTACCGGCTGCCTTTGAAAGACTCGGGTTGATCTCTGCCTCGCTTGGTGTCTGGCTCTACCGCGAGCACGGGAGCCCCCTTGCGCTTCACGTCCTTGGCCTTGGATTTCTTCTCTTCTGGGTCTACGACTGACAGCTCGAGGAGGGAAAGGCGCCCTTCCTCAGCCCTGGCGCACTTGGTCGCCAAGTTGAACAGCTCCAAGGAACTGCACAGATCTTCATGCATCGCCAGCTCCTCCTTCATCTTGATGTCGCACACGCCATCGGAAAAGGCTGAGATGATGGCCTCCTCAATCACCTTGGGAATCTTGAGATGTGTGTTGTTGAAGCGCTGGATGTACTTCTGCAGGGTCTCCCTGGTTGCTGCTTAATGCGGCGCATGTCGCTCACAGCGGGTGGCCGGTCGCGAGTACCTTGGAAGTTGGCGATGAAACGTGTGCGCATCTCGTCCCAGGAGGAGATCGTGCCAGGAGCCAGGTTCAGGAGCCAGGCGCGGGCCCCGTCCTTGAGTGCCATGGGAAACCAATTCGCCATGACCTTCTCGTCCCCGTTGGCGGCTTCGATGCCCAGCTCGTAGAGCTGAAGGAACTCCGCAGGGTCGGCCGTGCCGTCGTAGCGTGGAGGCAGGTCTAGCTTGAACTT
Organism: Triticum aestivum; assembly: GCF_018294505.1. Taxonomy (NCBI): domain Eukaryota; kingdom Viridiplantae; phylum Streptophyta; class Magnoliopsida; order Poales; family Poaceae; genus Triticum; species Triticum aestivum. The sequence continues at coordinate 565,551,458 of NC_057807.1, forward strand.
GCAGGGCCACGCCACGCTGTGCAGCTCGGTGGTGAAGGCGAGGCAGCCTGCTGTGTCCATAGGAGGCCTTTGGTGACGAGGAGCTTGGTCTTGCGGGTCCCCATGTGCTGCGGCTGGGAGCAGCGTGGGGTCTTGGCATGCTGGAAGAGGAGCGTGGTCGCGACAGGCCGGAGCAGGGAGCACTCGGGCAGCTTCTTGGGGGCGAGGGACCTCTTGGCAGCTCCGCTCTTGCTGCGCTGGCGCCGGACGGAGCGGGTTCCGCCCAGGTGCCACGCGCCTTGGGGCCAGGGCGCCTTCTTGAGGGGGAGGCGGTTGAGGCGCCCCCGGAGCTTCATCGCCAGAGCGGGGCGGGGCGCGATGCAGCGAGAAGGACGGCACAGGGGAGCCCCCTGCGGCGCGGACGAGCTCGGCGACGCGGTCGAGCCACTCTTCGTATACGTCGTCAACTGGGCGGTAGCACAGGAGCTCGTTTGCCGTGATGAGCGCAGATCAAGCCTCCATGGCAGTGCGGGGCACGCGGGACGAAGAACCAGCCGGGGCGAGTGAGGGAGTAGCAGTGCGGCCGTCTCGCCTCATGGACGGGTGCTGGGATGATGCTTGCTGCTCGTTCCCCGCCGGGCCGGTGGCGGTGTTGACGGCGGGCGACGGGGAATGGCGGGGGCGGCCGTCGACGGGGGTCGTCTGGGCGACGCAGGAAGCGAGAGCGGCACGGTGCTCGGTGCGGGCCCGACAAGCGTCCGACATGGATGCGATGGTCGATGAAGAACAGGGCGGCGGAAGAAGGATTTCGGCGGACCCCTACCTGGCGCGCCAAATGTCGGATTTCGGGTTCTGGCAGACCCTCTAGATTCAAACACTGGGGTGCGCGCGGAGATTCCACCCTCTACCTACCTGTGCCTCACCACCTCGCTATGGATCTAAGCTATGAAAAGAGCAACACAAGAGACACAGGGTTTATACTAGTTTGGGCCACCATTGTGGTGTAATACCCTACTCTAGTTTGTGGTGTGGTGGATTGCCTCTTGGGCTGATGATGAACAATACAAGGAAGAACAGCCTCGTGAGGGTCTGTTCTTGGCTGGTGCGATGAACTGCTAGGGGGGAGTCCAGTCGCTCTCCCAGATGATAATTCGATCGATTTCTAGATGCCTCCACCTTGTGGGTGGCTAGTCCTATTTATATACAAAGGCCCTGGGCCTCTTCCCAAATATTGAGCGGGAAGGGCGCCAACAATTGGCCATTTTGAAGGGGAACATCTAGTACACTTATCCTGACTAAAGTCGGTCCTCGCCTGCCAAAGACTCTGGCGGTGACGCCGGCTTGGGCTCCACGATGACCTCCATCCTGCCATTCTGCTGGTCTTGGTCTTGTTGCACCGAAATGGATGGCTTTGCTAGATGCTCTTGCCTGTGCTTGCTCCCTTAGCACCAAAGAGGAAACAAGGACTCTGCGCAGGCCGACGCCCGCCTGGCCTTGGTCGTTATGGCTTGCGTCATGGGCACCTCGTGAGGTACCCCGCCTTGATCTCTCCGCCTCCTCGTGAGCCCGCCTGACAAGGCTGTGCCTGAGGAAGCTTCCTGTCGTCCACCCCGTGAGGCTTGGCCCCTCGCGAGGGTCTTGAGATCGTGCTGATGGAGATGGGCCGTGTCGGGCCGCCCCTTGAGCCTCGCCGCCGGCCGCAGGCAGGCAAGTCTGGGGACCCCCGTTCCCAGGACACCGATAGAACTGATGATATTGATGTCATATTCTTCACTGATGAAGTATATGAGTTCGTAAGCTGCACTAATTCATCTGCAGGATGATCAGCCCAAAGCAAACGAGCGGGTCCTCGACAGTGGATGTACAAATCACATGACGGGTGACAAGAATCTATTGAGGGATGCTCCTTTATCACTGTCACATCTAAAGCAAATCATCTTCGATGACAAAGGCCAAGTATCCAGCGAAGACTATCATGACCACCACTCGTCCATTTGAATTACTTCACATGGATCTCTTTGGTCCTAATCATTATTCTGCTGTTTCAAATGATGCATCTCTATATGGCTTTGTTATTGTTGATGAATAGTCTCGTTACACATGGGTACACATTGTCACCTACAAACATGAAGTGCAGGAAATCTTCAAACGATTTTCCTCGAGGGCTTCAACCAACTTTGGTGTGAAGATCAAGCACATCAGAACTGACAATGGAACTGAGTTCAAGAATTCCGGTCTTGATGGCTATCTTGATGAACTTGGTATTACTCATGAGTTATCTGCTCCTTATACTCCTCAGCAGAATGGCGTTGTGGAGCCCAAGAATAGAACCCTCGCTGAAATGGCTTGCACTATGCTTGATGAATACAAGACACCTCGTCGCTTCTGGATTGAGGCAATTGATACTGCGTGCCACATCATCAACAGGGTATATCTTCACAAATTCTTCAAGAAAACTGCTTATGAACTCCTCACTGACAAAAATCCAAATGTGAGTTATTTCAAAGTCTTCGATGCTAAATGTTGGATTAGAGATCCTCATCACACGTCCAAATTCTCACCGAAAGCACATGAAGGTTTTATGCTTGGTTATGGAAAGGACTCGCACACCTACAGAGTCTTCAACAACGTTCTTCACAAAGTTGTTGAAACTGTAGATGTGTGGTTCGATGAAACTAATGGCTCGTAAAGAGAGCACCTACCTTCTGTGATAGATGAACCAGCACCTGAGGATTCTATTAAGTTCAAAGCTACGGAGGATGTCATTCCTACCGAAGAATCTGCTGAAGAATTCATTCCTGATCGTGATGATTACCGAGCTGGCGCACCTGAAGAAAATGGTGCTAAAGAAAATGCTCCTGAAGGGAATGCTGATCAAATTCCTCGAAGACAACCCACTCATCCTCGCATCGCTAATGAAGTGCAAATTGAGAAGATCATTGATGACATTGAAGCACTAGGTCCTCTCACTCGCTCAAAATCTTCACATTTATCTAACTTTTGTGGGTACTTTGCTTTTGTCTCTATCGTAGAGCCCACTAAGGTAGATGAAGCATTTCTGGAGCCTGAGTGGATTCAAGCTATGCAAGAAGAATTACATCAGTTCGAGCTCAACAATGTCTGGGAACTGGTCAAACATCCAGATCCTCGCAAGCACAACATCATTGGCACAAAGTGGATCTACCGCAACAAGCAAGATGAAAATGGCCTTGTGGTCAGGAATAAGACACGGCTTGTAGCTCAAGGCTACACACAGGTTGAAGGAATTGATTTTGATGAAACTTTTCCACCTGTTGCTATACTTGAGGCTATTCGCATATTACTTTCTTACGCTAACCATCATGATATTATCTTACAACAAATGGATGTGAAAAGTGCATTCCTCAATGGTAAGATTGAGGAAGAAGTATATGTTGCTCAGCCCCCAGGTTTTGAAGATCCAAAGAATCCCGACAAAGTCTACAGACTCAACAAGGCCCTGTATGGCCTCAAGCAAGCCCCTCGGGCATGGTATGACACTTTGAAAAAATTCTTCATGAAGAACGGCTTCAAACCCGGTTCACTCGACCCAACTCTTTTCACTAAATCTTATGATGGTGAACTGTTTGTGTGCCAAATACATGTTGATGATATTATCTTTGGCTGTACTGACCAACGTTATAGTGATGAATTTGCCTATATGATGAGTGAAGAATATCAAATGTCTATGATGGGAGAATTGAAATTCTTTTTAGGTCTTCAAATTCGTCAACAGCGCAATGGTATATTCATATCACAGGAGAAATACCTCAAAGAAGTATTGAGGAAATTCGGCATGCAAGATTGCAAAGGGGTCAAAATTCCAATGCCCACAAATGGCCATCTATGCACTAATGAAAATGGTCAAGACTTCAATCAAAAGGTATACCGCTCCATGATTGGCTCCCTATTGTACCTATGTGCATCTAGGCCAGATATTATGCTTAGTGTTTGCATGTGTGCCCGATTTCAAGCTACACCGAAGGAATCACACCATAAGGCTGTGAAGCATATTCTTCGATATCTAGCTCACACACCAACACTTGGATTATGGTATCCCAAGGGCTCTTCATTTGTTCTCGTTGGATATTCAGACTCTGACTATGCTGGCGATTGCATGGACCGCAAGTCAACGTCAGGCACTTGCCATTTCCTCGGATGATCTTTGGTCTGTTGGTCCTCGAAGCAACACAACTGCGTATCTCTCTCCACTGCAGAAGCTGAGTACATTGCTGCTGGATGATACGTCTCCGTCGTATCTATTATTTTTTGATTGCTCCATGCCAATATTCTTCAACTTTCATATACTTTTGGCAACTTTTTATACTATTTTTTGGGACTAACATATTGATCCAGTGCCCAGTGCCAGTTCCTGTCTGTTGCATGTTTTTTGTTTCACACAAACCCAATATCAAACGGAGTCCAAATGGGATAAAAACAGACGGAGATTTTTTTTGGAATATTTATGATTTTTGGGAAGTAAAATCAACGCGAAACGGTGTCTGGGGTGGCCACGAGACAGGGGGCGCGCCCCCCTACCCCTGGGCGCACCCTGGGCTCTCGTGGGCCACCCATAAGGCGGTTGACGCCCTTGTTTTGCCACAAGAAAGCTAATTTTACAAGAAAAATCTGGGCGAAAGATTCACCCCAATCGGAGTTAGGGATCTCCAGATATAAAGGAAATGGTGAAGGGGTAGAATCTGAGAACGCAGAAACAGAGAGATATATCCAATCTCGGAGGGGCTCTCGCCCCTCCCAAGCCATGGGAGCCAAGGACCAGAGGGGAAACCCTGCTCCCATCTAGGGAGGAGGTCAAGGAAGGAGAAGAAGAAGGGGGGCTCTCCCCCCCTTGCTTCCGGTGGCGCCGGAGCGCTGCCGGGGGCCATCATCATCACCGCGATCTTCACCAACACCGTCGCCATCTTCACCAACATCTCCACCAACTCTTCCTCCCCCTATGCAGCGGTGTAACCTCTCTCTTACCCGCTATAATCTCTACTTAAACATGGTGCTCAACGCTATATATTATTCCCCAATGATGTATGGCTATCTTATGATGTTTGAGTAGATCCGTTTTGTCCTATGGGTTAACTGATGATCGTGATTGGTTTGAGTTGCATGTTTTATTATTGGTGCTGTCCTATTGTGCCCTCCGTGTTGCGCAAACTTGAGGGATTCCTGCTGTGGGGTTTGCAATATGTTTATGATTTGCTTATGGTGGGTTGCGTGAGTGACGGAAACATAAACCCGAGTAAGTAGGTTGTTTGCGTATGGGATAAAAGGGGACTTGACTTGAGGGATTCCTACTATAGGGTTTGCAATATGTTTATGATTTTCTTATGGTGGGTTGCGTGAGTGACGGAAACATAAACCCGAGTAAGTAGGTTGTTTGCGTATGGGATAAAAGGGGACTTGATACCTTAATGCTATGGTTGGGTTTTACCTTAATGAATCTTTAGTAGTTGCGGATGCTTGCTAGAGTTCCAATCATAAGTGCATAGAATTCCAAGTAAGGGATGATATGTTAGCCTATGCTTCTCCCTCAAATAGAATTGCAACAATGATTACCGATCTAGTTATCGATTGCCTTGGACAAATAACTTTCTCGTAACAAAAAGCTCTCTACTAATATTTACTTTATTGCATCTTTATCTAAACAGCCCCTAGTTCTTATTTACGTGCTCTTTATTGTCTTGCAAACCTAGCCTTTCACACCTACAAAGTACTTCTAGTTTCATACTTGTTCTAGGTAAAGCGAACGTCAAGCGTGCGTAGAGTTGTATCGGTGGTCGATAGAACTTGAGGGAATAGTTATTCTACCTTTAGCTCCTTGTTGGGTTCGACACTCTTACTTATCAAAAACTGTTGCGATCCCCTACACTTGTGGGTTATCAAGACCTTTTTCTGGCGCCGTTGTCGGGGAGTCATAGCGTGGGGTGAATATTCTCGTGTGTGCTTGTTTGCTTTATCACTAAGTAATTTTTATTTGCTGTTCTTAGTTGTTTTCTATCTTTAGTTATGGGTAGGAAACGCAAAATACCAAAAAAATTAGTTGTACCTACTGCTCCAATGGTTGAAGAACCACTCAAAATCTATCACACTACTAAAGCTTTTTACTTGGATCATCTTCGATCCCTTTGTGCTCGTGCTGAAACCACAACTAGCTTAGTTGAGCGCAAATCTTTAGATGAGCATGCTTGTTATGTGCGACACCGTATATCTGAAAAAGGGAAACTATTATGGGATCAAATTCAACGTTTGCAATGCTATGCTTGGAATTTATGTGAAATATATGATATTACTTGTTGTTCTGAAAACCCTAAGAAACACCTCCCTACCAATGTGAGTTTGATAATGGGATCGTATCTTCATATGCTAAGGGTGTTTATAATTACTATGGTGTTCAACAAATTGAAGAATTTGTTGCTTTTAAGGGTGCTTTTGAAATTGCTTCTTTGATTGAAAAGTATGATGCTACTCTTTACAAATCTAAAAGTTTTGCCATACTTGAATATTGTTATGATAATTATGCTTCTAATGCCTATGTTAAACCATATATTGAGAAATTCAACGCTGTCGAAGAAGAGACTAATATTTTGCAGGACGCTATGGAAGAAGAAATTGATGAAACTGTGAGCTCATTGGATGAAAGAGATGATGAGGAGAGCGAAGAACAAAGGAGGAAGAGCGGATTAGCTACCCGTGTCCACCTTCTAATGAGAGTAACCCTCCAACTCATACATTATTTAATTCCCCTTCGTGCTTACCGAAGGATGATTGCTATGATGATTGCTATGATCCCTTGAATTTGTTTGAAATATCCCTTTTTGATGATGCTTGCTATGCTTGTGGCCAAGATGCCAATATAAATTATGCTTATGGAGATGAACTTGCTATAGTCCTTATGTTAAACATGAAATTGTTGCTATTGCACCCACACATGATAGTCCTATTATCTATTTGAATTCTCCCGACTACACTATATCGGAGAAGTTTGCGCTTAGTAAGGATTATATTGATGGGTTGCCTTTTACCGTTGCACATGATGATTTTGATGAATGTAATATGCATGTGCTTGCTGCTCCTACTTGCAATTATTATGAGAGAGGAACTATGTCTCCACCTCTCTATGTTTCACATACTATGAAATTGCAAGAAACTGCTTATACTATGCATTGGCCTTTACTTTGTGTGCATGAATTGTTCTCTTATGACATGCCGATGCATAGGAAGAGAGTTAAACTTCGTTGTTGCATGATATATGTTACTTTGTGCTCACTACTAAATTACAAATCATTGTTAATTAAAATTGGCTTTGATATACCTTGGGATCCGGGTGGATCCATTACTTGAGCACTATATGCCTAGCTTAATGGCTTTAAAGAAAGCGCTGCCAGGGAGACAACCCGGAAGTTTTAGAGAGTCATTTAAGAGTGATTTATTTCTGTTGAGTGCTTTCATATAGTTTAAAAACAAAAAAATAAAGAGGGGAACCTAAAACTTTTCAAAAAGGAAAGTGAAAGTGAGAGAGACAAGCATTGTTGAAGTGGGAGAGCTCCTTGAACTTTATTCATGCTCACGAAACTTTGTGAATCTTGATTACAGAAACATTTAATCAAAAATAATTATACCCTTGTACAATTCCATTGTATTATAAAAATAATGTGCCAAGGTTTGCCTTTAGGATGTTTACAATGCTTGTTGGTTTGTACGGTGCAGGACAGAAACTTTCGCTGTAGTGCGCGATTTTACATTTTTTACTGACACGTCAATTGGTTCTGATTCCTTTTGCACTGTCTTGATATACAACGTTTTTATTTTTCCTAATTTTGGTAGAATCTTTGGGGTATCAGAAGTATGGTGGATGTTCAGATTGCTACAGACTGTTCTGTTTTTGACAGATTCTGTTTTTGATGCATAGTTTGCTTGTTTTGATGAATCTATAAATTTATATCAGTGGATTAAGCCATGGAAAAGCTATATTACAGTAGAAACAATGCAAAAACAAAATATGAATTGGTTTGCAACAATACTTAGAGTGGTGATTTGCTTTGTTATACTAACGGATCTTACCGAGTTTTTCTGTTGAAGTTTTGTGTGGATGTAGTGTCTAATCAAGGATGTCTCGATATGAGGAAAATGAAGAGAGGCAAGAGCTCAAGCTTGGGTATTCCCGAGGCACCCCAAGTAAATATTCAAGGAGACTCAAGTTTCTAAGCTTGGGGATGCCCTGGAAGGCATCCCCTCTTTCTTCAACAAGTATCGGTATGTTTTCATATTCGTTTCGTTTATGCATTATGTGCAAATCTTGGAGCGTCTTTTGCATTTAGTTTTCACTTTTCTTTTATATACCATGCTGGTATGAGATAGTCCTTGGTTGATTTATAGAATGCTCATTGCACTTCACTTAAATCTTTTCAGTGTGGCTTTATAGAATGCTTCATGTGCTTCACTTATATCATTTGAAGTTTGGATTGCCTGTTTCTCTTCATATAGAAAACCGCCATTTGTAGAATGCTCTTTTGCTTCACTTATAATTGTTAGAGCGTCGGCACATATTTTTTAGAAAGAACTATACTCTCTTGCTTCACTTATATCAATTTAGAGAGATGACAGGAATTGATCATTCACATGGTTAGTCATAAAATCCTACATAAACTTGTAGATCACTGAATATGATATGTTTGATTCCTTGCAATAGTTTTGCAATATAAAGGTAGTGATATTAGAGTCATGCTAGTGGGTGGTTGTGGATTGTAGAGACACTTGTGTTGAGGTTTGTGATTCCCGTAGCATGCACGTATGGTGAACCGCTTTGTGATGAAGTTGGAGCACAATTTTATTTATTGATTGTCTTCCTTATGAGTGGCGGTCGGGGACGAGCGATGGTATTTTCCTACTAATCTATCCCCCTAGGAGCATGCGCGTAGTACTTTGTTTTCAATGGCTTGTATATTTTTGCAATAAGTATATGAGTTCTTTATGACTAATGTTGAGTCCATGGATTATACGCACTCTCACCCTTCCATCATTGCTAGCCTCTTCGGTACCGTGCATTGCCCTTTCTCACCTTGACAGTTGGTGCAAACTTCGCCGGTGCATCCAAACCCCGTGATATGATACGCTCAATCACACATAAGCCTCATTATATCTTTATCAAAACAGCCACCATACCTACCTATCATGGCATTTCCATAGCCATTCTGAGATATATTGCCACGAAACTTCCATCATCATCTTATACATGACTTGAGCATTCATTGTCATATTGCTTTGCATGATCGTAAGATAGCTAGCATGATGTTTTCATGGCTTGTCCGTTTTTTGATGTCATTGCTATGCTAGATCATTGCACATCCCGGTACACCGCCGGAAGCATTCATATAGAGTCATATCTTTGTTCTAGATATTGAGTTGTAAGTAAATAAAAGTGTGATGATCATCATTATTAGAGCATTGCCCCAGTGAGGAAAGGATGATGGAGACTATGATTCCCCCACAAGTCGGGATGAGACTCCGGACTTTATGAAAAATAAAAGAGGCCAAAGAAGCCCAAATAAAAAAGAGGCCAAAGAAGCCCGCCAAAAAAAGAAAATAAAAAAATGAGAGAAAAAGAGAGAAGGGGCAATGTTACTATCCTTTTACCACACTTGTGCTTCAGAATAGCACCATGTTCTTCATATAGAGAGCCTCTTGAGTTATCACTTTCATATACTAGTGGGAATTTTCATTATAGAACTTGGCTTGTATATTCCGATGATGGGCTTCCTCAAATGCCAGAGGTCTTCATGAGCAAGCAAGTTGGATGCACACCCACACAGTGTTCAGTTTGAGCTTTCATACACTTATAGCTCTAGTGCATCCGTTGCATGGCAATCCCTACTCACTCACATTGATATCTATTGATGGGAATCTCCATAGTCTGTTGATACGCCTAGTCGATGTGAGACTTTCTCCCTTTTTGTCTTCTCCACATAACCCCCATCATCATATTCTATTCCACCTATAGTGCTATGTCCACAGCTCACGCTCATGTATTGGTGTGAAAGTTGAAAAAGTTTGAGATTATTAAAGTATGAAACAATTGCTTGGCTTGTCATCGGGGTTGTGCATGATTAAATACTTTGTGTGATGAAGATAGAGCAACAGCCGGACTATATGATTTTGTAGGGATAACTTTCTTTGGCCATGTTGTTTTGAAAAGACATGATTGCTTTATTGGTATGCTCGAAGTATTATTATTTTTATGTCAAATGATAGACTATTGCTTTGAATCACTCGTGTCTTAATATTCATGCCATGGTTAGACATATGATCAAGATTATGCTAGGTAGCATTCCACATCAAAAACTATCTTTTTTAGCATTTACCTACTCGAGGACGAGCAGGAATTAAGCTCGGGGATGCTGATACGTCTCCCTCGTATCTATAATTTTTGATTGTTCCATGCCAATATTCTTCAACTTTCATATATTTTTGGCAACTTTTTATACTATTTTTTGGGACTAACATATTGATCCAGTGCCCAGTGCCAGTTCCTGTCTGTTGCATGTTTTTTGTTTCGCAGAAACCCAATATCAAACGGAGTCCAAACAGGATAAAAATGGACAGAGATTTTTTTTGGAATATTTATGGTTTTGGGGAAGTAAAATCAACGCGAAACGGTGTCCGGGGTGGCCACGAGACAGGAGGGGGGGCGCGCCCCCTACCCCTGGGCGCGCCCTGGGCTCTCGTGGGCCACCCGTAAGGTGGTTGACTCCCTTCTTTTGCCGCAAGAAACTTAATTTTATAAGAAAAATCTGGGCGAAAGATTCATCCCAATCGGAGTTACAGATCTCCAGATATAAAGGAAACGGTGAAGGGGTAGAATCTAAGAACGCAGAAACAGAGAGATAGATCCAATCTCGGAGGGGCGAGGTGAAGGGGTAGAATCTAAGAACGCAGAAACAGAGAGATAGATCCAATCTCGGAGGGGCTCTCGCCCCTCCCAATCCATGGGAGCCAAGGACTAGAGGGGAAACCTTTATCCCATCTAGGGAGGAGGTCAAGGAAGGAGAAGAAGAAGGGGGGCTCTCCCCCTTGCTTCCGGTGGCGCCGGAGCACTGCCGGGGCCATCATCATCACCGCGATCTTCACCAACACCGCCGCCATCTTCACCAACATCTCCACCAACTCTTCCTCCCCCTATGCAGTGGTGTAACCTCTCTCTTACCCGCTGTAATCTCTACTTAAACATGGTTCTCAACGCTATATATTATTCCCCAATGATGTATGGCTATCTTATGATGTTTGAGTAGATCTGTTTTGTCCTATGGGTTAATTGATGATCGTGATTGGTTTGAGTTGCATGTTTTATTATTGGTGCTGTCCTATTGTGCCCTCCGTGTCGCGCAAACGTGAGGGATTCCCGCTGTAGGGTTTGCAATATGTTTATGATTTGCTTATGGTGGGTTGCGTGAGTGACGGAAACACAAACCCGAGTAAGTAGGTTGTTTGCGTATGGGATAAAAGGGGACTTGATATCTTAATGCTATGGTTGGGTTTTACCTTAATGAATCTTTAGTAGTTGCGGATGCTTGCTAGAGTTCCAATCATAAGTGCATAGAATTCCAAGTAAGGGATGATATGTTAGCATATGCTTCTCCCTCAAATAGAATTGCAACAATGATTACCGGTCTAGTTATCGATTGCCTTGGACAAATAACTTTCTCGTAACAAAAAGCTCTCTACTAATATTTACTTTATTGCATCTTTATCTAAACAGCCCCTGGTTCTTATTTACGTGCTCTTTATTGTCTTCCAAACCTAGACTTTCACACCTACAAAGTACTTCTAGTTTCATACTTGTTCTAGGTAAAGCGAACGTCAAGCGTCCGTAGAGTTATATCGGTGGTCGATAGAACTTGAGGGAATATTTATTCTACCTTTAGCTCCTCGTTGGGTTCGACACTCTTACTTATCGAAAATTGTTGCGATCCCCTACACTTGTGGGTTATCACTGGATCATGATGTGCTCAATTATTATGGATGAAGCAAACTCTCAAGGACTATGGCATCGACGTGAAGAATGTGTCTCTCTACTGCGACAATGAGAGTGCTATCAAGATTTCTCGCAACCCAGTTCAGCACTCGAAGACAAAGCACATCCAGATTCGTCATCATTTTCTTCGTGATCATGTGTTGAAGGGCGATATCTCCATCTGCCATGCAAGAACTGAAGATCATCTGGCCGATATTTTCACTAAGCCCTTGGATGAAATATCCTAGAATCTTCGAATATTCTCTGAAATAGGACACTCATCCTAACGCTTATGCTGACCTGATGACTTAGATGCGGAACACATGAAGTAACGTTTTTCTTCAATCAATGAAGACTAACCCTCTAAGTATGAAGAAATTAATGAAGAAATTGATTCTCAGAACCCTACGACAATTGTACGCGGTGTCTGAAATCAGCTTTCTTATACGGTGGGATACGCCACCACCCAAAGTTGAAAATCTTCAAATTTGAGTTTTTCTTCGTTTTTGAAATTCCTCAGTTTTTTCAAATTCTTCAACTTAAAATGTCTTCACTATTTCCGCCGTTTGTCTTCAATTGAATATATATATATATATATATATATATATATATATATATATATATATATATATATATATATATATATATATATATATATATATATATATATATATATATATATCTGTGTGTGTGTGTGTTTATGTCCTCTACAACATTCACTTATTGCTAATTCTTCAAGTTGACTTTTTCCGCTAAGTGAATGTGATCGGACCCTTCCCCCCTCTATGATGAACTCAATCTAATATTTTCACAAATTCTTCATGTGCATTCTGATTTGAAACTCGTTCAAAATCTTCACTGTGTCCTTGACAGCTGAAGAAATTGCGAATGGTAAATTAAAACTTATCTAATCCAAATTTTTGGCTTTGCCGCTCAAATCGTTCCGCTTCCCATGACAAATACTTATCTATTCACCCATGATCCTACACGATCGCCACCTCACAGTACGTGGGTGACACATGTCATGTGAATGAGAAGAGCCAGGGGCACGTTCGTCCGAAATCCTCGGGCGCACAGTTATTCACTGCCGATATAAATACCCATGTCTTCTCCTCACTTCACTTTTACTCCGCTCGACCTCTCTCTCCTGCTCGAGCTTCCCAAACCCTAGCGCCACCGCTACTTCATCGTCGCCGGTGAGGAAGAGCTTCACTGCCTCGACCTCATCGCCGTCATACTCGCGCCGGTTGTGGATCTCTTCACTCCGCCGCCGCCATAGCCGTCTTCCTCTGCCGAGTTAGGGCGTGGAAGATCTGAATGGACAAACTTCACTTCTACACTTCCCAGTTCGTCATGTTCTTCACTTCGGGTAATTAAAAGTTACTTTTACTGCCCGCTTTGATTCATGTGTTTTCCTAAAAATCTTCAAAGGTGTTTATTCTTCAAATCTTCACACACTAAACACCTCACATGTTATCTGTTCTTGATTCATTTCTCTAAGCTATGATTTTCTTCAAGATTCCTCAATTGTGTGGATTTCCAAATCTGTACAACTCTGGAACCTAAGATAAAGAATGCTTAGTGAAATTCTTCAAGACTCATCGGTCAAATTCCTCAAACCTATTCTCTTTTTGAAAATCTTCTGAGAACGCATATGACCTCTCCACATTCCTCGCAACTATAGTCTGTTCACAGGTACAAATGTCCGCTGCTGAATCACTAGGTTCTCATCAACTTAACTCATTTGCAGCGTTCCTCGAAGAAAAGTTGCATACATCTTCAGAAACTTCAGTTGTAAATCCTTAGCTGAAGAAAATGGTTGACGGCAAGAAGCCACAGAAGGGAGGAAAAAGGCCTGAGGTCAACACAGCGTTTGAAATCCCTGAGGATATATATGCTGGATATTGCACTCCATATGAGGCCAAGTTTGGCAAGAAGGACAAAAATCAGCGCAAAGTACGCATACAACGTATTGAAAGGAGATGGGCACGTGAATGGAAGGAGTGCAGGTATGTTACTCCCAAGTACATGAAGAAATTCGCACTCAACCCTCCATGCTCAAGACCTCCATTGAGGCCTGGCCAACTGGTGGATCCCACCAGCCTCAAGCACGGCGAGAACTATGCTGATGAATGGGCTAGGTGCCAGGCCAAACTAGCCAAGCAAGCAAAGGAGGCAGTGAGGAAATTCAATGAAGATTCTGCTGCTGCTGCTAAGGCCTCTAGTAGTAAGCCCAGGAAGGCTATGCCAAAGAAGCAGGTTGCCTTCCAAATCCCGTCTGATGATATTGAGGCTGGTGATGAAGAACTTGCTGAAATCATCAGGGACAGGCAAGCCAAGGCCGCTAGAGCCAAAGGCAGCAATGTGCCACTACTTCTGGATCCCAAGTTGATCCTGGACTTCATTGACTTATGGTACAAGGACCCCACTACACCTTTGCCGGAGATGAACCTCACTCCTGGTCAAAGTCATGTTCTGACCCACTTCATTGAAGAAGAGAAGTGGAAGTATCAAGAAGGAAGAAGGCTGAATAAAGCGTAGTACAAGAAACAGCGCTACCTCAAGGACAATGTCGTCACGCTCACTCCTGAAGAACTCATTTCTGTACAAGATGAAATCAAGAAATTGAGTGATGAATTCGATCGGTATCATGCTGATTGGAAGGGCGCAAAAGTTCGTTTCGTCAATCTGACAAAGACTTTCTCTTCAACTGCCACTGCACCAGTGCATGTTGAAATCCCTCAAGCTGAAAAATCTACCCAGCCCACTGAGGAACACGCCAGCACTGCTGATGTCGGTATGGCTGCTGAAGAAAGTGAGAATACCAGGGCCGTTGACTCCATTCCAACCACTGATGATATTGCCAGGGCATCCACTAGTGATGCGCCTGAGGAAAGTGAACAAGCCAGGGCAACTGCAATAGTTGTGCCTGAAGAAAATGCACCTCCTGCACCTACATCAACTCCAATCCTTCCATCTACATCAGATGTGAAGAAGACAAAGGCTACAGAACATGCAGCAATGAAAAAGAGGAAGGCATCAACTTCTTCAAATTCTTCAGCTCCGAAGAAGATGAAGACGCTGATAAGTTCAATTGACAATCCAATTGATGTCGTTCCTGTCTCCTCAGTGCCATCAAAGGACCTTGTTCCTTATGGTGAAGAATATGAGATTCCTGCGGAATCTGATGAAGAAACTCCATCTGCTGCTTCTACAGAGCAATTGGACGAAGAAATTGAAGTGGATACGATCCCTTCAACCCCAGTCATTTCCTCACCTATGCCTCAGTTCACTGCTGAAGAGGCACGTGTTGAAGAACTTGAAGATGAGGATGTGGACATTGGGTGTACCACTCCTGTGCTGAATGATGACTTCTGGGAAAGTCAGCACCCCAATTCTCCTCCGTTCACTCCTCTCTAAGCTGTTCCTCAGTCCCCAGTCTCTACAGAAGTACGAGTGGAGTCTGATGAACCTCGTGCAACCCCGTCCGTCAATGAGGAAATTCCAGCCACTAGCACTGAAGAAAATGTAAATGAAGAACAGATGCCTCAGGCTGCCACTGCAGAAGAAACAGAAATTCCTCAGCATGAGGAACCTGAATTGCGATTCTTGAGGTGATACTGCAAATCACTGACACTCCTCAGCCCAAGCCCAAGAATCCATTCTCTAAGAAGCCAAAATTCAAGGCTGATGATTTCTTCGGCGAGCACGTATTCTTCAATGAATACAACCCTTATGACAATGCTCGTCTTAGAAGGAAGCGTTTCTGGACTGCCAGCCAGGCAAACTTCTATTCCTCAGTTCTTTTCGACAAAGACAAAATCTTCGATCATGAGCACATTCCTCACGTGGATATGAAATCTATGCCATGCTTCACGCCGGTTCTCAGTCTGCTTCATGATGTAGGCTTGCTAAATTTCTGCACTGACATTGTTGATTGGAATGAAGAGCTTATTCTTCAGTTCTACGCAACTTTGCACATCACAGGCAACGCTGCTGACGTCAACTCTTGGGTGTTGGACTGGATGACTGAAAACACTCACTACAAGGCACCAGCCATTGAATTGCTTCGTGCCTTGCCAATCAGTCCTCCACCAGAAGGCGCTCGCTGTCTGTATGAAGAACCTGAACTTACTGATCATTACATGCAAGTGCTCATAAAGCCGCTGAAGCCAGGACAAGTTCAAAGGACCAAATTCCTCGTGAAGGATTTGCTCTATGTGCCCAGAACCATTTACCGCATTCTGACGAAGACTATCAGCCCAATCAAAGGACATGATTCTTCAGATGAAGAAATTGTGGGAATGATGAAGAATATGCTCTTCAACATCATGCATGGTATCCCTATCAATTACCATGATTTCTTCATGAGGACTCTTGTGAATGTTGCACTTTCACCGTTTGAGCTGAAGCCTTATGCTCCATGGATCATGAGATTCCTCAGATCAAGGACTTCACTCAACTACAAGGCTGATACTCTTAACCATGGCAGCTACTTGCCCCCAATTGAAGTCCTCAAGCGGACAATTTCCTCATCCGATGAGAAGGGCAAGTCACCAGCTGTGATCGATGAAGGCATTCGTCCATTGGATGGTCAGTTCCGTAAAGCTGCATCTTATTCCACCAATGATGACTCTGCCACACATGATTCTGTTGCCAATGCTCCAAAGTCAAGTCCTCAATCTACTGCTCCTCGTGTGATGACTGACCGTGAACTGCTTATAAGTCTTCACCAGAAGGTCGATCAGAATCACAAATGGGTTAAGCGTTAGTTTGGTTCTATTCTTCACAACATGACTTCTACACACAATGCAGTGAAGAAAAACCACTACTACCTCCATGAAGTGTTTGAACGCACCTGGGCTATACTGTCACATCTATATGGCGAAGAAGATTTGAAGCAAATGTGCTTCAAGGAAGACTTTGAGTGGTCTGCACCTCCACCGAAGAAATACAAGAAGGTCAAGGTTCCTTCCTTGGTGGCCAGCTCATATTCTTCATCACGCGCCACGAACGAGCATGAAGATTTGGACGACACTGCAGCAGGCCCTACAACGACTCAAGACCCTGACAACACTGGCACTCCTCCATCATCATGATATTCTTCAGGGGCATTAGTCCTCGGTTTCAACCCTTTTGGTCTTCGATGACAAAGGGGGTGAAATTTGAGTTAGTCTTCAAGCGGGTCTATATATATATGGGTGTTTTTTTGCTAAGTTACAACTCTCATTCTTCTGATGACTTTGTTGGATCGAGTTGTAATCTTAAACTCTATGGTGGCTTGATAATTTGTTGTGCTCTTCTGCATGCTTATTCCTCATAATGTTAATGCACACATGCTGAATTACATCAGTCACCATATTTCATCATGCATTTCAAATTCCTCATATTATATGTCAAATGCGTGTATGAATTACAAGATATAGGAGGAGATCTTCATGATTATACTCTTCAAGTGTGCATTGCTTCAAAAGCAAATACCTCACGATGCACATCTTCACGGGGAGTTCTTCTATATCTTGCAATCAAATTCCGCAATATCAGTATTTACACTTCACATGTTTATCCCCGTTGAAAACTTAACCTATATTGTCATCAATCACCAAAAAGGGGGAGATTGTAAGTGCATCTAGTGCCCCTTAGTGATTTTGGTGTATTGAAGACTTATAGGTTAAGAGACTGATGCGTTTGTGAGTGTACACAGGTCTATAAGTCTATGAGGAGCTTGATATTTACAGAGAAAGTCGGTCCCTAAAAATGAAGTTCTTCGACTGAAGACTTTGGATTTCTGAAGACTTTCTGAAGACTTTGAAAGTGAAGAAATTGTTGTGACCTTGAAGACTTAGTTATCATTCGAGGACATGAAGCGCGAAGACTTTTGTTTTCATAGTTTCATTTTCTCTTTCTTGAGTCATAGGAAACACCGTACTGTTAAAGGGGGACGAGGAAATACTAAGGAGAAATTTCCATGTGATGCTCAACTCAAATCCTACACCAACCAATCCCTTTGAGTGAAGCCATTCGAAATCTCGCATAGTTCAGCCATATTCTTCAGTGACAGAGATGAAGTTCTTCTGGTCTCTGAGGATTTTATTCTGACTGAAGAGTTAGGAATTCGCCAGTGCGGATTGCCTACCAAGTGAGGAACATGATAGCCCTGAGGAATTCGAACCTCAAATATTCCGACCGTTGCTGTGATATGCGCCAGCTGCCCCAATATATCTACCCACCTAACGGTCATATCAGACAAGGGCATTTATGTCTTATCATGTCGGGCTGCTCCCCAGCTATAAATAGCCGCCCCCTACAACCACTAGCTGGTTGGCTGCTCCAAGAGAAACTGACATTTGTCATTTGAGAGCAACCCATCCTCCGAGGACTTTGAGTGAAAATCATCAAGTGAGGAAATCCCAGACCCAAACCTACAAAACCCCAAGTGATTGAGCATCACTGAAGAGATTGATCCTACGTGGATCCGATGCTTGTTTCCTTTGAAGACTGTGCTTCTTCCAGACGGTTAGGCGTCAAGGTCTAGAGCATCCAAGAGGAATTATGGATCGCCGAGTGACCGAGTTTGTGATGGTTCGGAAGTCACCTGAAGACTTACCACGAGTGATTGGGCGAGGTCTATGTGACTTTAGCTCAAGGAGAATACAGTGAGGACTGTGTGTCCGGGACTGGTTGTCCTCGAGTTTAAATACTCAGCCGCTCCAACCAGATGTACAACTGAGACAGCAGTTGGAACTGGTCTACCAAATCATTGTCTTCACCAAGCTTACTGGTTCTATTTCCTCAACTCTTTAATTTCCTCATGTATGCTATTGTGTGCCTGTTCGTATCTGTTTGAAGACTTTGACTGAAGACTTTCTCAATTTTCTCAGTTCTATTTCTTCACTCTGTTCGTCTTCTTCCTTGTGTTATCATGTGTTTACGTTTCCTGTACTCTGTGCTTGTCTTCATTTCATCATGATGACTATGCCTGTGTTCCTTTGTGTTCCTTTCTAAGTACTTATTCCACTGCTAGTAGTTCTTCATTTAGGAATTTCCTCACCGGCAAATTCCTCAGTGAAGAATTCATAAAAATCGCCTATTCACCCCCCCCCCTCTAGTCGATATAACGCACTTTGATGAACAAGGAAATACAATAATAACCATCTTGTTATTTCCTCTAGGGCATATTTCCAATTGTCTCCCACTTGCACTAGAGTTAATAATCTAGTTCACATCACTATGTGATTGTAATGAATCACATATCTCGCTTGTGAGAGAGGTCATTAGTCAATGAGTCTCATCATAGTCAACTCCTTGAACTTGTCGGAAAACATCTTAGCGACAAGTCGAGCTTTCTTAATGGTGACACTTACCATCATTGTCCGTCTTCCTTTTAAAATCCATCTGTACCCAACAGCCTTACGACCATCAAGTAGTTCTTCCAAAGGCCACACTTTGTTTTCATACATGGATCCTCTCTCGGATTTTATGGCCTCTAGCCATTTGTCAGAATCCGGGCCCACCATCGCTTCTCCATAGCCCGTAGGTTCATTGTTGTCTAGCAACATGACTTCTAAGACAGGATTACCGTACCACTCTGAAGTAGTAAACATCCTTGTTGACCTACGAGGTTTGGTAGTAACTTGATCCGAAGTTTCATGATCACTATCATCAGCTTCCACTTCAATTGGTGTAGGTGCCACAGGAACAACTTCCTGTGCCCTGCTACACATAGGTTGAAGTGATGGTTCAATAACCTCTTCAAGTCTCCACCATCCTCCCACTCCATTCTTTCGAGAGAAACTTTTCCTCGAGAAAGGAACCATTTTAGAAACAATCACTTTTGCTTCCGGATCTGAAATAGGAGGTATACCCAACTGTTTTGGGTGACCTATGAAGATGCATTTATCCGGTTTGGGTTCGAGCTTACTAGGATGAAACTTTTTCACATAAGCGTCACAGCCCCAAACTTTCAAGAAACGGCAGCTTAGGTTTCTCTAAACCATAGTTCACACGGTGTCATCTCAAAGGAATTACGTGGTACCCTATTAAAGTGAATGCGGTTGTCTCTAATGCCTAACCCATAAACGATAGTGGTAATTTGATAAGGACATCATGGTATGCCCCATATCCAATAGGGTGCATCTATGATGTTCGGGCACACCATCACACTATGGTGTTCCAGGCGATATTAGTTGTGAAACAATTTCCACAATGTCTTAATTGTGTACCAAACTCGTAACTCAGATATTCATCTCTATGATCATATCATCGACATCTTATCCTTTTGTCACGATGATCTTCAACTTCACTCTGAAATTACTTGAACCTTTCAATAAATCAGACTTTTTTACATCAAGTAAATACACTTGGCATCTACTCAAATCATCTGTGAAGTAAGAACATAATGATATCCATTGCGTGCCTCAGCACTCACTGGACTGCACACATCAAAATGTATTACTTCCAACAAGTTCCTTTCTTGTTCCATCTTACTGAAAACAAGGCTTTTCAGTCATCTTGCCCATGTGGTATGATTTGCATGTCTCAAGTGATTCAAAATCAAGTGAGTCCAAACAATCCATCTGCATGGAGTTTCTTCATGCGTACATACCAATAGACATGGTTCGCATGTCTCAAACTTTTCAAGAACGAGTGAGTCCAAAGATCCATCAACATGGAGCTTCTTCATGCGTTTTATACCAATATGACTCAAATGTCAGTGCCACAAGTATGTGGTATTATCATTACTATCTTATATCTTTTGGTATGAACATGTGTATCACTACGATCGAGATTCAATAAACCATTCATTTTAGGTGCGAGACCATTGAAGGTATTATTCAAATAAACAGAGTAACCGTTATTCTCCTTCAATGAATAACCGTATTGTGATAGACATAATCCAATCATGTCTATGCTCAACCCAAACACCAAATAACAATTATTTAGGTTTAACACTGATCCCGATGGTAGAGGGAGCGTGCGACGTTTGATCACATCAACCTTGGAAACACTTCCAACTATCGTCAAGTCACCTTTAGCTAGTCTCCATTTATTCCGTAGCCTTTTATTTCGGGTTACTAACACTTAGCAACTGAACTGGTATCTAGTACCCTGGTGCTACTAGGAGAACTAGTAAAGTACACATTAATATAATGTATATCCAATATACTTTTATCGACCTTGCCAGCCTTCTCATCTACCAAGTATCTAGGGTAGTTCTGCTTCAGTTACCGTTCCCCTCATTACAGAAGCACTTAGTCTCGGGTTTGGGTTTCAACCTTGGGTTTCTTTACTAGAGCAACAACTGATTTGCTATTTCATGAAGTATCCCTTCTTGCCCTTGCCCTTCTTGAAACTAGTGGTTTCTCTAACCATCAACAATTCATGCTCCTTCTTGATTTCTACTTTCGCGGTGTCAAACATTGCGAATAGCTCAAGGATGATCATATCTATCCCTGATATGTTATAGTTCATCACGAAGCTCTAGTAGCTTGGTGGTAGTGACTTTGGAGAACCATCACTATCTCATCTGGAGGATTAACTCCCACTGTTGGGGAATGTAGCAATAATTCAAAATTTTCCTACGTATCACCAAGATCAATCTAGGAGATTCTTGCAACAATCTAGAGGGAGAGAGAGCATCTTCATACCCTTGAAGATCGCTAAGCGGAAGCATTACAAGAACGCGGTTGATGGAGTCGTACTCGCTGAAAGTACATATAGTCCCCATGTATAGTTTTAGTAATTAAATGGCAATCCTAATGGACTAATGTTTGCATTGAGATATACATTTGAAGGAAAATTCCATTTGCAATGCATGAAGAATATTGGATGAATTGATGGATGAAATCCATCAACATAAATATATGCATTGAGACTTGATAATGAATGCCAATTCCTACGAAGAAACAATGAAATCAAGTTATATAGGAAGGTTTGTTCCATGGGTGATGCAAGGAGATTGAATGGATTCAGAATGAATGCTATATACATATATTTGTGCATCAAGATTAATCATGGAGCAAAGATAAATGTTGACCAAGATGAAGATCGAAGATTGAATTCAAAGATGGTCAAAAGCGCAAATCATGTTCCACATGAGGTCTTGTGGTATGGTTAGAATTTGTCAATTGCGCTTTGTGTACTAACCCATTCTATGTTTTTCTATGTCTGTGTGGGTTAGGTGATTCCCATGGACTTACATCAAGAGAAAGATTTCAAGTGCCCATGATAGGATGACATCAAGTGATGATGATCATGGTTTATAAGGGCGAGTTCAAGATAGGCAGTCTAGAGAATTACATGCTTGAAGCTTGCAGATGATCATGTAATGGACACGTGAAGATGAATACAAAGCAAAGCTTCCCGCATTGTGTATGGGGGAGCTACGTGAATACTTCACCAATGTCTTGCCTTCAACTTGATCCAAGAAGAAACATCAACATCAAGCTCAAGTGAAAGGCTCGAGTCAAAGGTATTAGTTCCTTGACGTTAGTGTTGTGGAATGATGACCACCGAAGAAACACATACACTCAAGAATGGATTCTCGATAGCTATGTAGTATAGCTCTTTTATGATTCTTGAGTTATAGGGATCCCGCACTATTAAGAGGGGATCAAAGGGTTTCATGATGGATTTGCTCAAGTCAACATCTTCTTTACACAATTCCACTCCTATCCCATATACCAAACAAAATCCAGAGTCAAATAGGTTTCCCAAATATATGATAACACCTTTGCATATTTGGCATCCTCAATTTTGGTTGATCTTGGATGGTTCTCTATGTGAGGACCTGGGATTTTTCCATAGCTTCAAAACGAGCCCAAGATCATCAAAATCGGAGTTCGTATGAAAAAGTTATGCATGTTTTACTTTCGGTATGCTGGCTGTTTTCTGCGGGGACGAAAGTTCTGGGCAGCCTGGAAGTTCCGGGGCCCGGAAGTTCCGGGCAAGTTCCGGGGAAAGTTCCGGGTTAACCAGAGAGTTTGCACATATGTGTTCAATAGGGGGCCCGGATGTTCTGGGCTGCGTTTTTCTATGCGTAACGGGCAGATTTGGCGGGGCACTATATAAGGCACCCTTCTTCCCCATCGAGTTAGAGCTTTTGGATCTGAAATTTCCCCATTCTTTTGAGCTCTATCCTCCTCCCCCAAGCCTCAAAACTCCAATCCATTTGGGGGGAAACTACCCCATGGATCTAGGGTTCATTGGTTGACCTTCTCCATTGTTCCTCTCCTCTCCCATCCCTCCATAGCATTAGTTGCTTTTGGTGGGATTTGAGAGAGAGGGATTAGAGCCTTCACGTGCTACACCCCGAAGAGATTTGTGAGAGTTCTTGAGAGAGATTTCATCCAAGCATACAACCACTTCTCCTCTCTCTTTTGACCAAAGCAATTTGTGATTTGAGCAAGTCTTGAGCATTTCCCCCTTGATCTTGTTACTCTTGGAGGTTGGAGACTCCTAGGAGGTAGGAGTGCTCCGGTGAGGAATCAACTTGTGATTTGTCCCCCGGAAAGTTTATGAAGGTTTGGAGGCTGCCTCAAGGTCTACCACTAGTGGTTGGGAATCGCCTTCGTGGTGATATCTCAAGGAGAATAGGGTGAGCCTTCGTGGCGTTGGTGTGCCTTCGTGGGAACATCCACCTCTCTAACGGTGACTAGCTTCCCTCCAAGGAAGTGAACATCGGGATACATCCTCGTCTCCATGACTTTGGTTATCCCTAACCCTAACTCCTTACTTGTGGTTTACTTTGGTCATTTGACAGTGCGTTCACTATATCTTGTTGTCCTCATTATATTGTGGTGGTTCATTATATTGTGTTGGCCATTTCCTTGTAGAGATTATTTAGGCCTACACTTCATAATCCACAATTCATACTTGCTACTATTGATATACTTCGTGATTAGTGTGAATTGCTAACTTGTGTCATACACTTCCATATATTGCGATATTGCTCAAGTAAGTTTGTGTAACTTACTTGAGTTTGCTTGTATCATTCAATCCCATATATTGTGATACAATTTGTGTAAGCTTGTATTACTTACTTGTGGTTGTGTGTATTATTCATTTTCCATATCTTGTGATATACATTGAGTAAGTTAGTGTGACTTACTTGTGCTTACTCATATCCTCGTTGTTCCCATCTTGTTTATGCTAAGTTGTTGGTGCACTTAGTGAGCCTAGTATATTTAGGATTTGTGCTTGAAAAGTATCCACTTAGTTTATTTCCGCATTAGGATATAGCCAAATCTATAAAAGATTTTAAAACGTCTATTCACCACCCCCCCCCTCTAGGTGACATCATGGTGCTTTTAATTGGTATCAGAGCCCGGTCTCTCCTTATTAGGCTTCATCGCCTAGAGAGTAACGATGTCGACTAGTGAACTAGTGCATGATGACACATTTTGTTTTAATGGCACAAATTACATTATGTGAAGATTACACATGCTTTGTCACTTTCGGGCCAGGGGTCCAAACGCTTTGCGGATTGTTGTTGTAGGGGATTCAAATCTAAAGGATGGACAATCTCCATCACTTGGGGATATGCATCTTGATAGTCAACTTTTGAGTGCCATTCACCAAGCTATATCCTTCAAAGTGTTTAAGGAAATCTCGACTTGCATGTCGGCTCATGAGGCTTGGACCAAACTTGAAGATATATATGGTGGGTCCAATCTTGATGAAGACAATATTATTTTCGGGGAGTTAATGGAGGAGTTCTTCACATTTTTAAATCATGAAGAACTCTCTATTGCTTCCACCTCCAATTACTTGGACACTTCAATATCTTTCACTTCACCAACATGTGGCGTGCCACAAGGTAATGCCATGGTGAGTGAAGAAATATCTTGTAATGTTGGTGTTAAGCTCATTTGTGATGATATACTTGATCTCCCATGTTGCCATGATAGCGGGATCTGGATACCCATGTTGGCTCCCACATGTTCAATAACCAACAGCGGTATCTGGACACTTCAATAACCAACAGCGGCATCTGGATACCCATATTGGCTCCCACATGTTCCACGGTGATCTCATCGGATGAACCACAATGTCAAGTATTCAAGCAATCCCGTATACAATTCCCTTTGTCAATCGGTACGTTACTTGCCCGAGATTCGATCGTCGGTATCCCAATACCTCGTTCAATCTCGTTACCGGCAAGTCACTTTACTCGTTTCATAATGCATGATCACGTGACCAACTACTTAGTCACATTGAGCTCATTATGACGATGCATTACCGAGTGGGCCCAGAGATACCTCTCTGTCATACAGAGTGACAAATCTCAGTCTCGATTTGTGCCAACCCAACAAACACTTTCAGAGATACCTGTAGTGCACCTTTATAGTCAACCAGTTACGTTGTGATGTTTGGTACACCCAAAGCACTCCTACGGTATTCAGGAGTTACACAATCTCATGGTCTAAGGAAATGATACTTGACATTATAAAAGCTTTAGCAAATGAACTACACGATCTTGTGCTATGCTTAGGATTGGGTCTTGTCCATCACATCATTCTCCTAATGATGTGATCCTGTTATCAATGACATCTAATGTCCATAGTCAGGAAACCATAACCATCTATTGATCAACGAGCTAATCAACTAGAGGCTCACTAGGGACATGTTGTTGTCTATGTATTCACAGATGTATTACGGTTTTCAGTTAATACAATTACAACATGAACAATAGACAATTATCATGAATAAGGAAATACAATAATAACCATTTTATTATTCCCTCTAGGGCATATTTCCAACAGCTGCAACTTTGCCCCAAAACCCCACCTTTCACCCCATGTAAAACCGTAAACCTAACTCCACGAGACTAGAAAAGAAGCCAACGGATCAGTCATGGCGGATGAGGATGACAAACTTGCTGCTTGGCCACCGACGTGGATGTCCAATCTCGTCGTGATCATCCGCCGAGCGTCGCCATTGCAGCCGTGAAAGGAGGTGATGCGTCAGGAGAGAAGGGGAAGGGGCGAAGTGAGCGACGAGGGGAGCGAGCTGGTCCGGCTCAACCATTTAGCCTGTCCAGCGACCGATCCGGCCCCACCATGCTTTGTTGACTCAACAATCCCGGCCTTTCCTGGTTTGGATACGGCAATAAGGACAGAAACGACTGGGATTAGGGAGTTCAGGGTACATAATTCCGGGATTTGAAGGTTGGGGTTTAAAATCAACAACGAGTACGAGTTCAAGGTTTAAAACAGAATTTAGCCACCCGAGAGGAGAGAACAAGACGAGTCTGTACTCTGTAAAGCCCGGATTATGTTTTGACTCAAAGTCAGATTGACTCCCGCTACGGACAGCACAGCAGCGCCACCCCAACCAAATGTCGTCTTTAACCTTGCCTTAACAGCTTAATCTCAACTTAATACCACTTCCAGGTCCGCCATTAACTAGCGCTTTTCTTCCATGGCCACTTGCCAGCCCAACCCACCCTGTTCCATGCAACTCCCCGCTATTGCTAGGCGCAGCATTTCGTACGTGCCAGCTGAGCCACTACTCAAGGAGCAGTAGAAACGCGATGATCGAGATGAAAATCCAGTTCCAGTTTAGATAAATCCAGCATTTCCAACGGGCCGGTGCGTGCACGTCTAGTAGTTTGCTTTAACTACTGTATGTACTTTGTATACTAAAGCAATGGCTGACAATGACTTGCCTCTCCACCACCGATGATCGCTCGATCCGCACCACTGTCGTATCAGGCTATCACTCCGTCTCGTATATCTGGTCGGCCGCCTCTACATATCTATACGCGCGATGCGTTTTGTACGAGAATATATTCAGCTCGTGAAGTCGATCCAAACTGTTGGCATCGACGAACCGAGAGAGGATTTTATTCCTACAAAACTCGAGGCCGAACCTGTTCCGTCTCAGATAGCATGGCATTGGATCCGGTCACCCGGACCCGACGAGGTCTCAAAGACGCACGGCCTTCTTGGTCGCACGTGCGTACGTAGATAGGACTCCCTCCGGTCCTTTTTACTTTCCATATTAGACACAAATCAAAGTTTACAAAGTTTGATCAAATTTATATTAAAAATATCAATATCTCAATATTAAATATATATGTTATGAAACTATATCTCATAATGAATCTAAAAAAATTGATTGCGCATTGTGAATGTTGATATTTTTTTTCTATAAATTTGGTCAAAGTAGATGTATTTTGACTTCTGACAAAACTTAGATAATTTGACAGCTATGGGTGACTTTGACAGCTATCAAATATTTTCTTTGTAGTTATGGGTGACTTTGCCGTCAAATTTAGGGTAAGATCCAAAGTCGATGGCTTTAATTGGGCTCTGGTTGCGGTGTATGGGGCTGCACAGCCGGAATTAAAACCAGACTTTTTGGCAGATATTGTTAGGATTTGCGGATCTGAACAGATCCCAATTTTGGTTGGAGGAGATTTCAACATTATTAGAAGGAGAGATGGACAATGATAATTTCGACACCAGCTGGTCGTTTATGTTTAACACCATCATCGAAAGCTTGGATCTTAGAGAGATAGAGCTTTCAGGTCGAAAATTCACGTGGGCTAATACTTTGCAAAACCCGACGTATGAGAAGCTAGATAGAGTCCTAGCTAGCGTTGAGTGGGAACAGAAATTCCCCTTGGTTACAGTCCAAGCATTATCTCGCGGTATCTCAGACCACACACCTCTGCTAGTGGATTCTGGGGAGGCAACGCATGTGGGTAACAAAAATACTTTCTCTTTTGAACTTGCGTGGTTTGAAAGAGAAGGGTTCTTGGATCTGATAGCCAGAGAATGGGCAAAATATGCAGGAGGAAGATCTCCTATTGAGAGATGGCAGAATAAGATTAGGAACTTGAGAACTTTCTTGCGAGGATGGGCTAAGCATCTTAGTGGGATTTATAAGATTGAAAAGGAGAGAATCCTTACACTTATTTAGTCCTTAAATGTGAAAGCCGAGTCCATAATTTTGCATTCCGCAGAGCTTCATGCTAAAGTGGATGCGGAGATGAGATTGAAAGAGCTGTTGAGAGAAGAGGAGTTGAAATGGGCATTGCGAGCTAAGGTTCGTAAAGTAGTCCAAGGGGACGCCAATACTTAATTCTTCCATATGATTGCCAATGGAAAGCACAGAAAGAAAAGAATCTTTCATCTTGAGCAAGACGAAGGAACGATCATAGGACAAGAGAACCTAAAGCTTTACATTACCAATTATTACAAGCAGCTTTTTGGGCCTCCAGAGGATAACTTTGTGCCCCTGGATGAGTCGAGAATTGAGGATGTGCCTCAGTTGACTGCCGATGAGAATGAGGCATTGACTGCACCTTTCTCGGAGAAAGAGGTGTTTGATGCGATTGCACAGATGAAGAACAATAAAGCTCCGGGGCCGGATGGATTTCCAGCTGAGTTTTATAAGAGATGTTGGCACATTATTAAAGGGGATCTGCTACCGATGTTCCACGATCTGTTCTCCGATCAGCTTCAGTTGTTTCATTTGAATTTTGGAACAATAACATTACTCCCGAAGAAAACAGAGGTTGTGAGAATTGAGCAGTTCCGGTCTATTTGTCTTCTTAATGTCAGTTTCAAAATCTTTACCAAGGTTGGGACTAATAAACTCACACAGATTGCGCATCCTGTGGTGCAACCGACCCAAACTGCTTTCATGCCAGACAGAAACATCCTAGAAGGGGTTGTAGTCTTGCATGAGACCCTCCATGAACTCCATAGGAAAAAACTAGATGGGGTTGTTTTCAAAGTGGATTTCGAAAAGGCGTACGATAAAGCTAAGTGGCCATTTCTACAATAGGCTTTGTGTATGAAAGGTTTCGACCAGGCTTGGAGAAACCAGGTTGAATCTTTTACGGAAAAAAGGAGTGTTGGAATCAAAGTGAATGATGACATAGGTCACTATTTCCAGACACATAAAGGCCTGAGACAAGGAGATCCGATGTCACCTATTCTGTTCAACATCGTAGCTGACATGTTGACCATTCTAATAGGTCGGGCAAAGGATGCTGGCCAAGTAGGTAGCCTCGTACCTCATCTAGTTGATGGAGGGGTGTCTATCGTACAGTACGCTGATGACACCATACTTTTCATGGAGCATGACTTGGCAAAAGCGCGAAACATGAAGCTGGTGTTATGCTTATTCGAACAATTGACGGGCTTAAAGATTAACTTTCACAAGAGTGAATTGTTCTGCTTTGGAAGAGCCAAAAAAGAACAAGAGGCTTATAAGCAATTGTTCGGGTGTGAAATTGAGAGGTTACCTTTTACGTATTTAGGTATACCAATTCACCATCGTAAGCTAACAAATAGAGAGTAGAAGTGTGTCAAGGATCAATTCAAGAAGAAACTAAGCTATTGGAAGGGCAAGCTGATGTCGTATGGGGCCCGGCTAATTCTTATTAATTCGGTCCTCACGAGCATGCCTATGTTTCTTTTGTCGTTTTTTGAGATACCAGTTGGAGTTAGAAAAAGACTGGATTTCTATCTATCCCGTTTCTTTTGGCAGAGTGATGATTCCAAAAGAAAATATCGACTCACTAAATGGGATATTATTTGCCGACCAAAAGACCAAGGGGGTCTTGGGACCGAAAATCTTGCGGTGAAAAACAGATGTCTTCTCAGCAAGTGGATGTACAAGTTATCTGTAGAGTCGGAACACTTGTGGGCGCAGATTCTGCATAACAAGTACCTTCATTCCAAAACTTTGTCACAGGTGATAGTGAGACCGACGGACTCACCTTTTTGGAAAGGGCTGATGAGAGTTAAATCGGTCTTTTTCAACAGAACAAAGTTTATTATCGGAGACGGTAACACCACGAGATTCTGGGAGGATACATGGCTAGGGGAAGGACCTCTCGCGTTACAGTATCCGTCTCTTTATAACATCGTGCAACGGAGAGATGCTCTGGTTGCAACTGTTCTCAGGACCGCTCCCCTTAATATACAATTCAGGAGAACTCTTGCCGGAGCGCGTTGGGAAGCCTGGCTACATCTGGTGAGAAGACTGGTGGATGTGCAGCTTGCTCAAAGGCCGGATTCGTTGAGCTGGAAATTTACCAGGAATGGTGAGTTCACGGTTAAATCGATGTACTTAGATGTCATCAATTCTAGCTCTATTCCCTTCTCCAAACATGTTTGGAATGTCAAAGTCCCTCTGAGAGTTAAAGTGTTTATGTGGTTTGTACATAAACAAGTTATTTTAACCAAGGATAATTTGACAAAGCGCAATTGGACCGGCTCTAAGAGATGTAGTTTTTGTGATCAAGACGAGACTATCAAACACCTCTTCCTCGATTGTCCTATGGCGAAGGTTCTTTGGCGGACTGTTCACATTTCTTTTAATATTACTCCTCCGAATAATATCAACACATTATTTGAGACGTGGCTGGATGGGATAGAGACCCAAACAGCTAAACACATTCGTGTAGGAGTATGTGCTTTACTTTGGGCAGTCTGGAACTGCAGGAATGATTTGGTTTTTAACAGAACAACAAATACTCATTTTTTGCAGGTCATCTTCTGAGCTACTATGTTGATCCGTTTATGGTCGCTACTCACTCAGACGGAGGCCAGGGAGCATTTGATTACTAGATCTGCCCGATGGGAGATGGTAGCTCGGGCTATATTCAGCCGGTTTGGATGGCGGTCATGTAATAGGATAGGCAATTAGTTTTCCTATCTTTATTTTGCATGCCGGATGTGGCTTTTATTTTTAATGCTCTTTGTGAGCCGTTTGGGGACTAGTGTGTAACGGAGTTACAGGCCTTTGTTGGACCTATTGCTTTTAATAAATGTGACCGTATGCATCTTTCTGATGCAGAGGCCAGGGCTGTGCCCCTTTTCCAAAAAAAGATGCAGACTAAAAAGTATCGGAGGGAGTACGTGCTTTGGGAGTTGGCGAATTGTCATGGGCGACTTTGTCAAAGCTTACACACTACTAGTCGTCTTTGTCAAGGGAGTACTCCCTTCGGTCCTTTTACTCCGCGTATTAGATTTAAGTCAAGTCAAACATTCCAAAGTTTGATCAAATTTATATTAAAAAATATCAACATCTATCATACCAAATATATATATTATGAAACTATATTTCACAATGAATCCAACAATATTAATTTGGCATTATGAATGTTTATATTTTTTTTCTATATGTTCCGTCAAAGTAGAGATACATTGACTTCAGACAAAAAACTTATATGCAAACTTAAAAAGACCGGAGTCCTACGTAATGCGTGCCCGCTCCAGCTGAACTGTGGTAGTAGTACTGCAACGTTGCGGTTGAAAACGGCAGCGACATCGGGCGTGAGGCCAACTCCACCGCGCGACCCCAAACGGACGTCCGTTTCGTCCGGATTCTGTCCGTTTTGGTAGGGGGATGGTGTCGTTCCGGGCAGTTTTCGGGATGCGGTGGCCGTGCGCCCAGCGCGCGGACGCATCCCGACCGCATCTTGTCCGCGTGCACTTTTCTTTGCAAGTTCTAAACTTTTTTTCATCATTCATTTTTGATACATGACAATACATCATCACATTTTGACTAGTAAAGAAAGGCCAAAGAAAACAAGAACCACAAGAATACATTTGATAAGATACCCAACTTCCATAACTGCTCCCTTGAGTTGGGTTAGGGCTTTTTCGATGCACTCATTGTTGATCTGTGGAGGAGGCTCGACGTTGCACCCTCCTTTCTTCTTCAAGCCAGAAGTCGATGTTGCTTCCTCACACGTAGTATCGTGCCTAGCCTCTAATCTAGCAACACGTGCACTTGTCTCATCTACAGCCTCTAGGCTAGCTAAAAGTGCACGAACATGTACTAGATTTCGCTCTATCAATATATCTATGTACTCTTCTTCCCAATACCAAAACTTGCATCCATTCTACACAATAAAACTTAAAGTTAGCACAACTAATCTAATCCGAGAGCACAAACCGAAGCTAAAAAGAGCACGTACCCCACCGTTTAAGCACTTGATGAACACCCATCCGGGATGCTCCGGTGTTGTAGATACGCGGTGCACGACCATCCTTGGGCAGTGGTCACACTTGATGAGGGGCAACGGTGCGCCACGAGCTTTTGGGCAAGCACCGAGCCCGACCGGCCGTCATTCGCGTATCTGCCGGCGGACCACCGATGATGCAGATCCGAGCGGCTAGAGGATGAGCCACTGCCTGCATATGGCCTTGCGGCCCTGCCAGGGCCTTCCGACGAGGTGCCCGGCCAGTCCATGGTGCGGCCCGGCCTCCCGAGCTCAAGACTGACCGGATCCGCCCCAAATCCGGTCGGCGGGTGTGCAAACCAAGTGGCCATGGTTGGGTAGCTTGGCGGCGATGAGGGGAAGGGGCTGGGCGAGCGTGCGTCCATGTTGCACGGCCGCAATGGCAGCGGCGGCAGCGGCGGGCGGCGAGGGGGAAGAGTGTGGAAGAGTGGAGAAGAGTGGAGTGGGATGCGGCCGGAGGGAGGAAGGGGGCGGATAGAAAAAGGCCCGTCCTGTGCCACCGACGGGCGGGCCAGGGGAGGACACGCGCAGACGGCCGGCGCGTCCGGGTGGTGTCCGTTTCATCCCAAAAGCGGCGCAAACTTGGACCGCGAATGGGTCGAAAGCGGACACAAAACGAACAAAAGTCAGTTTGCTCCCGCGCGTTGGGCCACCCGGTTTGTCCGTTTTACCCCAAACGAACGAATCCGGACAGGATGGGGTCGTGTGATGGAGTTGGCCTGAGAATCCCTGGGTGTGGGTGGGTGTAGGAGAGTGGCCGGTTTCATTTGGGTTCCAGTTCGCAACGAACTGGCCGGCTTCGCTGGTCTAGTCTAATCGTCTTGGTATACTACTACTTTTCTTCGTTTCATGCATGCACCGATGATTGTGACGGTAGAAGGAAGAGTTGTCAGAACAATCGGTGCATGCCTACTAGTCTTGCTTGTTGTTTCACGCGCCAAACATGCGGATGGGTCGTACGAGATCTGTTCATTCACATTAAACTGAGCTTTTTTGATGAGGGATGAATTTTATTGGCTTAAAATAAAGCATCAAAAAGATACAAACACAATAAGCACGTCCGGCCCCTGCATAGCTAGGATGTGAGAGCATATCTCGTGAAACGGCTCAACTGGTGCTACAGATGTACCAGCTGCTTGTGGGCCATTGGATGTGAAAGGAAGGGATATGATGCAGCTAATACCTGGGCCGGTGGTACACGTGCATACTAGTCCTTGTTTTTACGGAGAATGGAGTGAAGAGGGACAAGATCCACATCTGAATGTAGATATTCGTGTTTTTCATGACTGCATGTACTTCTATTGGGTTGCCTGGGGAAAACAATTAGACAATAAAAAAGATTTTGTTTGTAGTTTCAAAGCTTAATGAATATTGGAGATACAAGAATTATGCAGAATGAATATTCTTCTTAATCATGTGACCTTTAAGATATTTTCAAATGTGTTTCTCAAAAGAAAACATACAACTGTTAAACCTCTGTCTCCACGTGAGAGAAATGCACACAAAAAGTTCGGTTTTCCAAATCGTAGGCCAACATCAATCTGCACTTACAAGTCTTGATGTTACAACAAGTGGAACCATCAATCATGTGAGATCTAGAACCATCAATCATGTAAACTTGTATTAGCAGATTTGTGGCATGGACCTACGATGTACTACTTCACATCGTAGTCATTTGTAAGCTTCATAAAAAAGTTCTCTCAAGGACTATACGAACTTTAGTATGCTGATTGTGAATCTATGGTGCCTGTCTTTTGCCGCTTTGCGGTGTGTGCTAGGAAACATGTCAACGTCTTCATTACCCCCGTAAAATAACGTTATCATTACTAACATATCACATATTATTTTACAGATGAATTTTCT
Organism: Triticum aestivum; assembly: GCF_018294505.1. NCBI lineage: Eukaryota > Viridiplantae > Streptophyta > Magnoliopsida > Poales > Poaceae > Triticum > Triticum aestivum. Next base: position 565,585,327 of record NC_057807.1, read on the forward strand.
CTAAATAAATTACATAGGCTCTCCTTGTGGTGCTGCTGTAGAGCAGAAAACAGGGACGTTGGAATTCAGATATTGGGGTTGGGAAGGACGATTAGTATAATTAATTGCACTTCAAGGTTCGTTCTGTAAATGTATCATCAGCCTAGATCTTAGCTGCATCATGTCCCTTCCTCTCACATCCAATGGTCCATAAGAGGTCGGTGCATCTGGAGCACCAGTTGAGCCGTTTCACAGGATACACTCTCGCTAGGATGTACACAGTCAACACCAACACACGCACACAAGAACACACCAACAAATAGCAAAGTCATACAAAATCAAAGCTATGCGTAGGTGAGGAAAAGAAAACCCTGAAACGATCAAATTCATAATCGGCAAACTACATCAATGACCATATCTGCACCAACCATGTTATTACACCAAACGGACGACGAGATTCTTCATCAGCAACGTCTTTAGGAAGGGACCAACGCTCAATAGCCGCCGTCGCCGGATCCATCCGCCTAAGGTAAAAATCTAGGTTTTCACCCTGAAGAAGTATTCCAAGCATATTCGAGCAATGCCTTCAACAAGGCAATGACGTAAAAACATCGCCATTGCTAGGCATGACCAACTCGGGTCACCTAGGCTTTCACCCCGGAGCTCGAGACCGGGTGCCTAGTAGCACCACCATCAAGTCACTCAAATGTTGTCGCCACCACTTTTCCACAAGCCCAGCAGTTACATGCGATATGTGACCGCCGCCACTGCACCACCACCCCTATGCGTCAAGCCGTTGTCCATAGTTTTCATCTCACCTGATGTCAACCACCGGATCTAGAGGTAGAAATCCTCATGAAGATCTTTTGGTGGCCAGCGCGATCCACATCGAGGCCGCCCACCGGGTGAGATCTAGTAGCAGCCACACCAGCGATGATTGTTGCATCAAGCACGGAGTCGTACAAGCTGCAGAGTTGATCGTCTCTGTCGTCGTCGATGAGAGTGTACGTGCTAGGCTCAAGCAAGCATATAGGCACCTTGATTAATTTCTTGACTAGCGACGCATGCACGTCTGGCCGATTGAAAATCTGGCTTTCACTTGCGACCATGAATGGATTCAATCTCTTTCGGTCCATGTGACCTCGGAAAGAACGGCCACAAGCAGCGACCCTGCCACCGCCGTTAGCCGCACTAGTTTTGCCGGCGGCGTCCTCCGGCGACGGCGGGAGGGAGAGGCAGGAGAAGAGGTAGGTTGGGCGGGGGCTAGAGCTTTTTTCGGATCCACATTAAACTGAGCTATGTGCCGAGAGCCTTATAGACACATGCGTGGACACGGCGTCCACCTACAAGTAGCTGCACGTACTCCAAGTCTTCAAGAAAAAGAGATTCAAAATCGGTTTATCAGGCTGGATTACGCGGGCACGGCATGCATCACTCTTTTTTTCGGTTGATAACTCCCAAACGTTCGGGAGTTAATCATGGCAATCCGAACGGATTTAGACGGCAAGTTTAGTTTGCGTGAGATTAGAAAAACATGGCAATTTTCTGACAAAAAACGAAAAAGGACGAAGTTGCCATCCCCTAAGTTGCCATCCCCTATGAACTAAAGTTGTCATCTCCTATGAACTAAAGTTGCCATGTAAAAACATTCGGGGTGAAATGCTCAAAATCCGAACGTTCGAAAGTTATTAAATTCTTTTTTTTCTTTTGCGCGCATCACTCTGCCACGTACGCACTCCCTCCCTATGGCAGTTCCATGAATACCCCGCGACGGCATGGGCAATACCACCACACGTATACTAGACTACATGAGTGAGTGAGCCATGCGGAGACGGCCTGGTCGGTCCCCGCAGAGCCGAGAGAAAGAGACGAGTTTGTAGAGCCCCGATTATTGTTGAGTCAAAGTCAAGTGCCAGCGATTGATCCCCGATACGGGCATCACAGCACCGCCACCCCAACCAAATGCCCTCTTTAACCTTGCCTTAACCACAAGTTAACACACCACCCCACATCCAGGTCCGCCATTAACTAGCGCTTTTCCTCCCTGACCAGCCCAACCCACCCCGTTCCATGCAACTCCCCGCTATTGCTAGGCGCAGCATTTCGTACGTGCCAGCTGAGCCACTACTCAAGGAGCAGTAGAAAAGCGACGATCGAGATGAAAATCTAATTCAGATAAATCCAGCATTTCCAACGGGCCGGTGCTCAAGTGGTTTGCTTTAACTACACACTTTTTATACTACTAAAGCAATGGCTGACAATGACTCGCCTGTCTACCGCCGATCGCCGCTCGATCCGCACCACTGTCGTATCAGGCTATCACTTTTAACTGTGCTGCCGTCTCGTATACTGATCTGGCCGGCCGTCTCTATCTATCCTTACGCGCGATGCGTTTTCTACAAGAATATATTCAGCTCGTGAAGCCGATCCAAACTGTTGGTATCGACGAACGGGGAGAGGATTTTATTCCGACAAAACTCGACGCCGAACCTGTTCTGTTCTGTCTCAGATAGCATAGCATTGGATACGGACCCGACGAGGTGAGGTCTCAAAGACGTACGGCCTTCGAAATTGAGTCGAGGACAAAAAGAATTCACAAACTAAACTGTTTTCGAAAAAATTCTCTGAACCGACTCTTTTACGTGGCGCCCGACAGCTAGGCGCCACACTATACTGTGCAACGCCTAATTTTCCGGTGCTGCACGTTTGGCCAACGTGGCACTGTTGGGCCCTCATCGAGCAGTGCAGCGCCTAAGAGTTGTATGTATTTAATCTGGACAACCTGAAGCTATCAAGAGAGTCCAGAGAGCAAATTAGGCTCTCTAGCACCCTAGAATCGGCTAAGTCTGCGTGCAGCGTCTAGATCTAGCACCCTAGAATATAGCAATTTCTGAAAAATCTCTAAGGGCCCATGTGGGTTTATTGGCACTAGGTGGAGGTGGAAATTTAGTCCCATCCCAGAAGTGGAAGAGGAGTTGGACCTCCTTATAAGGGTGGCTCCTCTCCATGCTATTGGAGCTTGAGAAGAGAAGAGGCTCTCGCGCGCTCCTCCTCCTCCGCCGTCGCGCCGCGGGTTGCGGGATTGAGCCGAGCTCACACCTATGCACTTATTTAGACCAGTACCAGTATGTTGTTAGTTTTGTCAATGTCATGCTAGTTATCTACTTTAGCAAAATTAGTCGAAAAATTGCCTATTTATTTAGCAATCCAAAAACCTATTCTGTGTAGGAATTTTTCGGCCAGTGGCTTTTCTGCAGCACTGAAACCGGATAAGTTTACCGGTACGTATTTTAAGCGTTGGCAGACAAAGACCACTTTATGGCTCACGGATATGAACGTGTTCTGGGTCAATGGTGTGTCCACGGGAATGATTGCTCCTGAACAGGAGAAGGCGTTCAGGAAGGCAACCATTGTGTTTCTCGGAACAGTTCTTAGCGTGATCGGAGATAAACTGGTCGACGCATATTTACATGTGCATGTCGCCAAGGACTTGTGGGAGGCGCTCGAATCTAAGTTCGCGGCCGCCGACGCAGGGAGCGAGATGCATATTATAGAGCAGTTCCACGATTATAAGATGGTTGAGAACCGTCCTGTACTGGAGCAGGCTCATGAGATAATATGCATTGTTAAGGAGTTTGAGCTTCTGAAGTGCGAGTTACCGGGCAAGTTTGTCGCGGGCTGCATAATGGCTAAGCTCCCCAATTCCTGGAGGAACTTTGCCACCACTCTGAAACATCAGAGACGTGAATTCTCTGTGGAGGATGTCATTGGCCATCTGAGTGTTGAGCAGAATTCGAGGGCAAAGGACTCGCACGGAAAAGGGGCCGAAGGGACTTCTGTTGCCAACATGGTGAACCAGAGGAACTTCAACTCCCACAAGTTCAAGGGAAAGAACGGTGTCCAACAGAATACCGACTTCAAGAAGAAGGGTAATAAGACTTTCAAGAAGAACAAGAAGGATGAGGGCTGCTTTACTTGTGGTTCGGCTGAACATTGGGCCAACAAGTGCCCAAACAAGTTTAAGAAATCAGGACAGGACTCCAAGTCTGTCAACATGATTGTGGGCAACAATGAGAATGGTGCATCTGGATACGGTAACTTATTTACTGTTTTTTTAGTGTTTCAGCCTATCGATTGGTGGGTGGATACAGGTGCAGGTGTTCATGTGTGTGCTGAAATTTCATTGTTCTCTTCTTACCAGGTCACAGGCCACGGGTCCGTATTGATGGGGAATGGCGCAAGTGCTTCTGTTCATGGTGTTGGCATGGTCGATCTGAATTTTACTTCGGGAAGGATCGTGCAGCTGAAGAACGTGCAGCATGTCCCCGTCATCAAGAAGAACCTCGTTAGTGGCTCCCTTCTATGTAGAGAAGGATTTAAGTTGGTATTCGAGTCTAATAAATTAGTTGTTACTAAGTATGGACTATTTGTTGGAAAAGGTTATGAGAGCGGAGGGATGTTCCGTCTTTCCCTCGCAGATTTCTGTAATAAAGTCGTGAACCATATTCATTCGAGTGTTAATGAATCTGAGGTTTGGCATTCACGTCTTTGTCACATAAGTTTCGGTGTTATGACGCGGCTAGCTAAGTTGGATTAATTCCCGAGTTTCACTTTAGCCAAAGGTTCTAAGTGCCTGTCATGTGTGCAAGCTAAGCAACCTCGCCAGCCTCACAAGGCTGCGGAGGAGAGACACTTGGCACCATTAACTCATACATTCTGATCTTTGTGAGATGAATGGTGTGTTGACTAAAGGTGGAAAGAAATACTTCATGACATTGATAGATGATTCCACTAGATATTGCTATGTATATCTGTTAAATACTAAAGATGATGCTCTACACTACTTTAAAATCTATAAAGCAGAAGTTGAGAATCAACTTAAAAAAAATTAAACGAGTCCGGTCAGATCGTGGTGGAGAGTACTTCTTGAGTGAGTTTGTTTCCTTCTGTGTGAAACACGACATTATTCATGAGAGGACGCCTCCCTATTCTCCCCAGTCAAACGGGGTAGCCGAGCGGAAAAACCGTACTCTAACTGATCTGGTTAACGCCATGTTAGATTCATTGGGTTTATCCAAGGCATGGTGGGGGGAGGCTATATTGACGACATGTCATGTCCTGAATAAAGTTCCGATAAAGGATAATGAGATCACTCCCTATGAGAAATGGGCAAAGAGAAGGACAACACTCTCGTACTTGCGTACTTGGGGCTGTTTGGCGAAAGTCAACGTGCCGATCCCCAAAAAGCGTAAGCTTGGACCGAAGACTGTGGACTGCGTTAATTTGGGCTACGCTAAGAATAGCGTTGGCTATAGATTTCTAATAGTGAAATCTGAGGTACCTGACCAGAAGGTCGGTACAATTATGGAGTCTAAGGATGCTACATTCTTTGATGATATTTTTCCTATGAGAGATATGCAAAACACTTCTAGACAGGAATCTGAGGAGACTCCTGAGCCTGCCATTCCTATGGAATATTATGAACGAACACATGATGAAAATCCTGAGGAGGATGACGAGGAAACCCTTGGTAGGGGCAAGAGACAGAGGACTGCAAAGACCTTTGGTGATGATTTCTTCGTGTACCTCGTGGATGATACTCCTACTTCTATTTCAGAAGCGTATGCCTCTCCAAAAGCTGACTACTGGAAGGATGTGATCCGTAGCAAGATGGATTTCATCATGGCTAACGGGACATGGGAGATCACTAAGCGTCCCTATGGTTGCAAACCATTGGGATGTAAGTGGGTGTTCAAGAAAAAGCTTAGGCCCGATGGTACGATTGAAAAGTACAAGGCTAGGATTGTGGCCAAGGGCTATGACCAGAAAGAAGATGAAGATTTCTTCGATACTTATTCACTTGTGGCTAGACTGACCACCATTCGAGTATTACTCTCGTTGGCGGCCTCACATTGTCTTCTCGTTCATCAAATGGATGTTAAGACGGCTTTTCTGAATGGAGAGCTAAATGAGGAAATCTATATGCAACAGCCAGATGGCTTTGTGATAGATGGTCAGGAAAGGAAGGTGTGTAAGTTGCTGAAATCTTTATATGTCCTGAAGCAAGCACCTAAGCAATGGCATGATAAGTTCAATACAACTCTGACATCTGTTGGTTTCGTTGTTAATGAGGCTGACAAATGTGTATACTATCGCCATGGTGGGGGCGAAGGAGTTATACTATGCTTGTATGTTGATGACATACTGATATTCGGAACAAACCTCAAAGTCATTGAGGAGGTCAAATCGTTTCTATCTCAGAACTTTGAGATGAAAGACCTTGGTGTGGCTGATGTTATCTTGAACATCAAGCTACTGAGAGATAATGAGGGTGGGATCACACTTCTGCAATCTCACTATGTTGAGAAGGTGTTGAGTCATTTTGGATATTCGGACTGCACACCATCTCAAACACCATATGATCATAGTGTGTTGATTTGAAAGTCCAAAGGCATGGCTAAACATCAATTGAGATACTCTCAAATCATTGGTTCACTTATGTACCTAGTGAGCGCAACGAGGCCTGACGTCGTGTTTGCTGTGAGCAAACTGAGCCGGTTTGTTTCCAAAACGGGTGATGTACATTGGCATGCTGATGAAAGAGTTATGCGCTATCTGAAAGGTACTATGAACTATGGACTTCACTATACCGGAGACCCGTCGGTACTTGAAGGGTATAGTGATGCGAATTGGATCTCTGATGCTGATGAGATGAAGGCCACAACTGGGTATATGTTTACTCTTGGAGGTGGCACTGTTTCTTGGAAGTCTTGCAAGCAAACGATCTTAACGAGATCGACAATGGAAGCAGAATTAACAGCATTAGACACTTCTGGTGTTGAAGCAGCCTGGCTTCGAGATCTTTTGATGGACTTGCCATTGGTTGATAAACCGGTTCCGGCTATCCTTATGAACTGTGATAATCAGACTGTCATCACCAAGGTGAAGAGTTCAAAGGACAACATGAAGTCCAATAAACACATAAGAATGAGATTAAAGGCTGTCAGAAAATTAAGAAACTCCGGAGTGATAGTGTTGGACTATGTCCATATGGCTAAGAATCTGGCAGATCCTTTTACGAAAGGGATATTGCGTGTTGTGATAGATAGTGCATCGAGGGAGATGGGTATGAGACCCACATGAGTTGCCATGGTGGTAACCCAACCTATGTGATCGGAGATCCCGTGAAGTAGGACCTAGGAAAACAAGCCAGTGGTGAACTGAGGAGAGTAACTATACTAACCCACTCCGTTGGAGATGCAATACTCTCAATACTGTATGGTAGGATGACTATTGTCTTAATGTGTTCCAAAGCTTATGTAAGCAAGATGCTATCCTATAGAGCGATCTTTGGAGGAACACACCTATGTGAGCCCGACTGCTAGTCACAGTCTATGAGATTGGGGTGATCTCTAGTAAGCTCATGAATAGGCCAGGAGTGTGACTTATATGCTCCACCCGAGGGGTCAGCCTTCGGCAGCCCAGTACTAGTAAGACATGTGGTGAAACTTTTTTATGCCAAATTGACAATTAAAGGCATAGTCCATTGTTCAGTTGTGAAGGAGTGTAGCTACTTGCTCTAGGTGAAGCTCAACCTTAACAGGTCTTCACTGAAACACTAGTATACCGAAACAACAATTGGAACAGAGGACACAATGAGCCCTCGAGATCTGGTGGGGGATTGCTAAAATTTGAGATGGGCCTTAAGCCCATATAGCAATTTCTGAAAAATCTCTAAGGGCCCATGTGGGTTTATTGGCACTAGGTGGAGGTGGGAAGTTTAGTCCCACCACGGAAGTGGAAGAGGAGTTGGACCTCCTTATAAGGGTGGCTCCTCTACATGCTATTGGAGCTTGACAAGAGAAGAGGCCCTGGCGCGCTCCTCCTCCGCCGCCCGCCTCGCCACGCCTCGCCTCGTCACGACGCGTCGTGCCGCGCCGCGCCGCGCCGCTGCACGGTGCGGGAACGAGCCGAGCCTAGCTCACACCTATGTGCTTATTTTTGCCAGTCACTAACGGAGAGTTTCTGACAGCAGGGTCATGATCTGCTGAGACGTCGGATCATGGGCTGTCACGGACTCGGACGTGGGTCGAGCCCATGTCTCTCCACGCGGCTGCGTCTATATAAGTGTGTGGTGTCTCTAACCCTAGCCGCCACGATCAGATCAATCTGCTCCACGCGAACCGCCCACCGCCGTTCCTTTGCTGCTGTTGCCGCCGGTGACTCCATCCCGTTCGCCGCGTACACGGTCGACGAGAGAGCAGGTGTCCGAAACCCCGTCTCTCTGGTTCTTGTACGGGAGTGTCAGGACCCCGACTCAATGCCACATAGATCTAGCATGTAACACTTCATATCACTTTGCGGCCTCACGCACGGTATTCCCACGGGTGTCGCCTTACCTTTACCCGGGACCGTTTGCGTCTTTTGGCACACGTATATGACAGTGTTGCTAGCATCCATATGATAAGGAGCCCGGGCTGACATGGCTAGTCGTAAACCCAAAGTGGCACAAACTTACAGGGACAGGCATCCATGACCCAGCATCGAACGTGTCGGTCATCAGCGAGTGAATCCAGGCTGTAGCACTGGGCTAGCAGGACTCCGGTGAACCGGGCTGTAGCGGCCTAACAGGACTCCGGTATTCACCGCGTGACATTTCCCCGAAGGGACAGACACAGGAATGAAGAAGGACACATGCCGGCCAGCCTAAGTGTTCCGGAGCAGTAGCAAGCTACCATGGCTCGGTGGAAACACTAGGAGACATTTCCCGGTAAGAGAGGCTACTAAAGATAAACAACTAGATAGTCAGATCCCACACATACCAAGCATTTCAATAACATACACACAATATGCTCGATATGTGCAATACAACATGGCATCACAAAATGACTCTACGACTCAAGTAGTTTATTCAATAGGCTCCGAGGAGCGAGACATTACAAACATGGGTCTCATGACCCAACAATCAGAGCATACAAATCAAAGCACAAGCGGAAGCTATCATGTCTGGGTACAGACATCTATAAATGAAAAAGGCTGAGAAGCCTGACTATCGACCAGATCCTACCGAGGGCACAAGATCGTAGCTGAGGTAACAAGCTAAACGTCGAAGTCCACGCGGAACTACTAGTGAGACTGAAGTCTCTCTGCAAAACATAAAATAGGCAAACGTGAGTACAAATGTACCCAGCAAGACTTACATCAGATCTATCTACATATGCATCATTATCAACAAGGGGGTGGAGGGGTTTAACTGCAGCAAGCCAGCTTTGACTCTGTGGCTAACCTGAACTACGACTGCAAGTAACTCTTTTGAGGTGGCGCACACGAGTCCACATATTCACCATATCAATACACCACTATGGATCCGCTCCCGTCTCCCTACGAGAACGCCATCCATAGCACTCACGCTTATCTTGCGTATTTTAGGGTATCCACTTTCACTTGTCTATGAACTATGCAATGGGTCCAAGTTTCCATATCCGAGGAATCCGGCTATTCGAATAGATGATGTTAACCCTGCAGGGGTGTACTTCTTCACACACGCTTTCGCCACTTATCGCCCTGTACACGTCATGTACCTCGGCAACCTTCAAGCGGAAGCCGGGCGAGGGAGTCGGCCACGACCTGACTAACCGAACAAGTCTCTAGTCCAGGTTTATCGCCTATTCGGGTTCCATCCGCAAGGAGATCCGGCCGGGGTGTCGCTTACGGCCCCAAACGATGTGTGCAGGGTTCCCAAGCCCACCAACCGGGTGCCACTTGGTACACCGGGCCACTGTGCCTAGTCTGTCCCAAGCCCACCTGTACCGGGTGCCACTTGGTAGACTACTAACACTACCTACAAACACCAGAAACTAGTTGCAACTCCTGGACAGAGATCATGTTGATTAATAAGTTGAGAGGGGCACTTAAGCATTCCAATGTGTGGTAGTAGCTGGTCATGGATCACAAACACAGAACTCAGTTCCTGAGGACGGCTGCAATGAGACAACCCACCATATACTCCTACATGGCCTCTCACCGCTACCTTTACCAAATCGTGTTCACACACTTAGCTCACACACATTGGGACATGTTCACACGCCTCTGATTCATCCCCGATGAATCAGACCTGACACAACTCTAAGCAGTAGCAGGCATGACAAACAAGCATGAATGAGTAGGCACAACAGGGCTCAAACAACTCCTACTCATGCTAGTGGGTTTCATCTATTTACTGTGGCAATGACAGGTCATGCGGAGGATAAAGGGGTTCAGCTACCGCAGCAAGTAACAAGTATATCGTTGTTGTCCTAATGCAGTAAAAGAGAGCAGGAGCGAGAGAGTGGGATTTTATCGGAATGAACAAGGGGGTTTTGCTTGCCTGGCACTTCTGAAGATAATATAGCTCTTCATCGGTGTCATCGATCACATCGTCGGTACACGTCTATCGAGAGGGGACAATTACCGGCAAATACAGAAAAACACGATCAATGCAATGCACAATATGATGCATGCTATGACATGGCAATATGAATGTGTTTTGGGCTAATGCACCTAAAACCAGATTAAATGAAGTTGGTTTGAATCCAAGATTCAAATTCAAACTCCATATGTGGATATTTAAATGCCATTAGTATGATTTGTGCTAAACAGCATCTATAAGTTGTTCTAACATGCATGAAAATGGTACAGATGGATTCCTTGAATTTTTCTGATAATTTTTCATATATAAATTATTTAATTTGGAGTTACGGTTGAATTTCTATGATTTTTAGAAGTTTTAGGCATTTTCTGAAATTTTCTGAATAATAATAAATCCAGAAAATACTTATTGCGTCAGCCTGATGTCATGATGACGTCAGCAGGTCAAAGGCGCCAGCCCAGGTCAAACCTGACGCTGGGACCCACATGTCAGTGTAACAACTAGTTAACAGGATTAAGTTAATACTAACTAAACTGTCAATTGGCCTCGGCCCGCATGTCAGTGGTTAGTTGACTAACTAAACAGGGTTAGCTAGTGTTAGGTTAGTCACTAATCCAGGTAATTAGCGCTAAACTAATCTAACTAAAATTAGCAAGGGTGGCCCACATGTCATTGACCCAGGGGTCAAACTGGGCCCACCCCGTCAACGACCAGCGGGTCAAACCCGCCGGCGTCTAGCCGCCGGCGAGGCCGAGACGACGGAGAGCGTCGGAAACGCTGCTCCGGCCACGGTTTGATGCGCGGGTGGGTGCTACGAGTAGCTGGCGATGTGGCGCATCCAACGGTGGCGGTGTTTGGTGCTGGGGTGGCCGGAGTTAACGACGGCGAGCTCTTTTGTGGCCGCCGGAGTTCGGGCAATCTCGGGGTCGGGGTTAGGGAGCACGGCAGGAGGAGCTGGGGCGTGCTACAGACCCCTGAGATCACAGTGAGCACGTCAGTGGGCTCGGATACGAGCTGGGGTGGCTGTGGCCACGGCCACGCCATGGCCGGCGGCGAGAAACTCTCGGCCGCGGTGGGAGATGGGGCTAGGGGGCGAGAACGGAGGGGGCGAGCACAGGAGAGGCAGTGGAGGCTCACAGCGGATCCATTCGAGGCGGAGACGAGGCCGGGGATGGACCGGAGCCGGCGAATTTGACGAAGATGGCCGGCGGTCCCGAGGTTGAAGAAGGCATCGAGGGCGGTGTTGTGGCACGTCCGGGGCCTCGTGGCTCGTTGTGGAGGTAGAGGGAGGACCGGCGGAGCTTCCTGGGGCGTCGGTGAGCCGTGGGGTGGCCGGTAGCCACGGTGGCTCTCATCGGTGGCGGCGGCTCCGTTCGGTCGCGGGAGGGGAAACAGAGGAGCGAGGGGAGGGAGGTCCAGAGGGCGAGGGAGAAGTGAGAGGGGGTCGGGGCTGCGTGGCGTCGCGGGAGGGACCAGAGAAGGAGGAGGCAGCCAGGCAGGGAGGAGGTGGCCTCCTCGGCCGCGCGCGTGCGAGCACGCAGCTGCTCCCACTGGCAAGAGGAAGACGACAAGGGGGGGGGAGTAGCGGTGGCGGGCTGGGCCGGCTGGGCCGGTTCTGGTGGGCTGCACGGGTGAGGCCAGGTAAGTCCTTCTCTCTCTCTCTTTATTTTTTTTCTTCTGTTTTGTTTTATTTAATTTCGTTTTGCCACTGTTTTGAATTTTAAACAAATTCAAACAATGCCAAAAACTCCTCTGAATAATTTTATTTGGCTAGATGGACTTTTCCAAAAGCTCATAAAATATTTCAGGGGTATTTGAAATTATATTCTAATTATATGAATATAATTCAAATTCAAATAGCTAATGATTTAAATTCAAAGTCCCAAAAATAAATCCTTAAAAATGTTCAATATTTTGGTTGGGACCAGAACCCTTACCAAAAATTATCAAACATTTAAGAAGAGCCTTTTGGAGCAATGAATGAGATTTCTAGGGTTTTTGCCCCTCTTTTATTTAGGGTTTTGAGGCTTCCAATATTCCTCAATTCAAGTTTCAAAAATATAGACATGATGCACACATGAAGCTAACCTAGAGCAATGCCAGAAGCTAGGGATGTGACAGGGAGATAGAGAAATAGGTTTTTGGGAAGCGACTACGCGACTGCTCGCCTCCGATCTACTACTTCCTCTACGTCCGCGTCGTCTCCGTTATCACGATGTCCAGCGACGCCGAACGTGTCGCCGCCGAGAAGAACGAGGCCGATAAGAAGGCCGCCGAGGACGCTGCTGCTGCTACCACCGCCGCGGTAGCTTCTGCATGGCCTACTGGAGGGTATAACGCGTTTATCCCTCTCCTGATAATTGATGTATTAGCAGTGCTAGCATCATGTGTAGATTTTTCTACTGTTTGCGTAGTACGTGCTTGTTTAGACCAGTATCAGTGTGTTGTTAGTTTTGTCAATGCCATGCTAGTTATCTACTTATGGATTAAATTAGTCGAAAAATTGCCTATTTATTTAGAAGATCTAAGGCGTTGCACAGTAGGGTGTGGTGCCATGCCTCTGTTAACTGCAGAATTACAAGATGTACTGTTGCATACATTTTCAGTCACATTTTCAATATTGGTAATTTGCATCACAGAAAAAGCAGTAATGATCATAATTATGACATTTTTAACATCACTTTACCTTCAACAAAGACAAGTTCAACATTACTAAGAGTTACCATCACTTCAAGTTCAAGAAAGACTACAAGTCAAAGAGTGCTAAGAGTTCATCAACATGAGAAAACAAAGACAAATTCAGTCACATAAGAAAACGATGTCGCTTAGTTCCTTCCATGCTTGTTGCCGCCCCTTCCCATCTGGACGGCTATCTTTTTCTTCCTGGATGGAGCAACGGGCTCTGGTTCCTCCTCCTCATCGCTCACAGCATCACCCAAGCTCACCATCTGCAAGCTCCCACCGACCGCCTTCTTGCCTTCATTGTTTTAGTCTTCGGGTGTGAACCGATTGATTCCCCTCCTAGGATTTAACATGCAAGTTGACCGAACTTGATAGTCCTGCAAGGTTATGTCATCATCGACCTATCATAAAAGCAAAAAATATGGTAAAGATCGTGCGTCATGATGAAGTTAGCAATGCATGAAAGAGATGAATATGTGCTATTGTCATACCTCTTGGGTGACCACACCCTCACCATCCAGATGAGCTATCGACGTAGTATCATCCTCCAAATGAGCCCCATGGTCAGATTGGGGATCAAATGGTGTAGCGGACCTAGACAACTCAGGTTTTGAATATTCGGGGTCGTGGCAACCCACTAGGTTGGATAACGCCTTAACCTTTGGCCCTGACTCTGTAACATGCACTACAGGAATCAGCTACTTTGCCATCTGCCACGGTGGACGGCAAAGGCATGAATGGCGAACGACAAAGGTCTTTGTCATCCGCCACGGACGGCAAACATGGACGGCAAAGACAGGGTCGGCAAAGGCCTTCTTTGCCATCTGTTTTTTCCAGTGGACGGCAAAGAGGTCTTTGCCATCAGTGGCAGACGACAAAGGGCATGGCTGTTTGCCATCAGCCAACAGACGGCAAAGGGAATGGCTCTTTGCCATCTGCTGGCAGACGGCAAAGGCTGCAGGCTCTTTGCCATCTGTTGGCAGATGGCAAAGAGACCAAATAGGCATTAATTATGTTTCTTCTTATATCAATTCATTTTCCCAGAAAATCAAACACAGATATATGACCAATATAGCATATCCAACACATATTACTAATAGTCATGAACACATATATATCCAACACATATCCAACACATGTTACCAATAGTCATGAACACATATATATCCAACACATATCTATGAACACATATCCAACACATATTACAAGGAATGACCTAAAACTAAATATCTATTTTCCTAAAAACTATCTTATTACTAAGATCTTCTCTGGAACTTCTTCTTTTCTTCCAACCTGCATAACAAAAACACTAATAAAGAGAGAATGGGTTAGGAGTAGAAATGTAGCATTTCACTATGTGAAATGCATTGTTGTAGGAGCCAGTACTTGAGATCAAGATAATCTTAGTTAAGATCCTGATTTTCAAAGTGATCTTAATTAGAAAGCCAAATAGAGTAAACCAATACCAAAGAGCCAAAGGAGAGAACCAGCCAAGGACCCAATCAAGAAGCCACCACAATTAGTAGTAAGTTAAATGCCAACACAAAGACCACTATCAGTACTAGCTCCAGGAATTAAGCCAACTAAAAAATAGTGATTAAAGCCAAGGATTAGACATCATTCAGGCGACCCGTGAGGACAACACAAACACACACACACACACACACACACACACACACACACATGCACACACACACACACAGCTTAGTCACACCATTCAGGCCAGTATAAATAGGGCAGCCAACAGTAGAGTAGGGTCTGTTAGACACTTGGTGTCCAAAACGTCAAACAGGACTGGGCCCAAAACCATATCTATGAGATAGTGTGAAACAACTAGGAGGAGCAGGCTGTCCACAAGAAGCAGGTTTACCAGAATCCACAAGACCAAGCTACAGAAGACCTCAAGGTATACTTGAGGGATTATGTGCTCAGACAGCCTGGAAGTGCCAGGGCTAGTTCATCACAGCACAGGGATAGCCACATGTAAGTTAAGCCTAAGAGAGGGTGGGCTCATACCAGCATCACTGCCCAAATCAGATGTAGTATCTGTCTTATCAGTAAAAAACTAGGAAAGTAACAGCCAAAACCAAGTATAGCATCTGTTCATAGGCTATTAGAAAGAGAGCAATAGGAATAGCCAAACCAAGTGGTATATGTTCATATCAGTATTAGAAGTAAAACAACTAAGAACAAGTGAGTATCTGTTCATGAGTAAAGTAATTATAGCATAGAAGAAATAGCAGGGTAGCACCCCAAATGATTATCTGCTTGTTTAGAACTTGAGTGGATGGGGAGCTTGCTTACCCACCCATCGATTGAGAAGGAAGTTGATCTCCTGCACTCACACATGCAGCAACCAAAAGAGAAACCCCAGGTTCAGTTAAGCAGGCAGCTAGCGTCCCTGAGGCTTTTGTTCTCTGTATGCTCTCTGTACACAGTTAAATATGAGTTGAGGATGTTGTGGCTGTGGTGGGTTGCCGAACAGGCCCCAAGTAACTAGATCACTTTGATTTGCAAGAATTAAGTTCGGAGAAGTAAAACATTAGTATAAAAGCTAACGAAATAGATGTCAACTAATGTATTCTGTTTTAAAAATTCTAAAACATTACTAAGGTACGAAGTTTTGTAGCATTCTAAAAATCTCATCCTTGTGGCAAAACATAGAAGCTTGATACAGAACTTTTTCAACTACAAAGAAAACAAAATCAACATCTATGAACTAACAAAATTGTAACATCAAAACAAGAAAAGATAAAAACACTGAATAAGGGACAAAACAACAGATATGGCAGCTGACATGTATATTTACTAGAAATTTTTTAGACTTTCAGTGTGTATATATCTATAGCAATATTACTATGGCTGATTAAAATGATAAATTTTGACACTTCCAAGTACAATTTTTTTGCTGCTACACACTGGCATTAAAGACAACAGCCAAGAACTTAAAATGTCATCAAAGGCCACTAACATGTGAGCGCCTATGGAGTTCACAACAATTAGAATCCCCAATTTGATTCAGATTTATGAGGACGCACGTTTGATTCAGATTTATGCAAGGGGAAACATACAGAGAGAAGGGAGGACGGAAGGGGATGCTCACGGGGAGGTTGGCGGAGGACTCCTGCGAGGACGGTGGCGTGCTGCTCAGCCTCGCCGCCGTCGGCCCCGGACGCCTCGGCCATGGCGACCTGCGCGAGCTTCTCCTGTAGCGTGTACGCTATGACGTCATCGTTCTCCACCGCGTCGACCCTGACCTCGGAGGCAGCGGGGGTGGCTGCGGCCATCTTGTAGCCGTCGAGAATGGCGCGTGTGCGCTGGGGCTCTGGCGGCGGCTGCCATGGCGACCTACAGCAAAGGGACGGATCGGAAGGGAAGGCAAGGTGAGGAGGAGAGGGTGGACCCGAGCAAGGAAGGAGGGGAAGGGCTTACCTGGGCAACGCCGGTGACGGATTCAGCAAGCTCCGGTCTCGCCATCGCCGATTGTGGTGGATTCTGGCAAGAACATGGGAGGTGCCCGAAACCCTAGCCGCGGGCAAGGGTGCAGGCCTTGAGGCACAGATCTGGGCGGAGGGGACGGAGGGGCCGAGCTTGTGGGAGTTATGCGCGCGGCCGGTGTTCGCCGGAACCGGCCAGCATGGGTGGTGGCGACGGCGAGGAGATCGTGGGGAGAGGAGCCGGGTGGGGTGGACTGAGGGGTGGGGGTGAGTTCGTGTGAGAGTTTTTTTAGGGACGAGAGAGAGACAGAGTGGTGGAGTGGGAGTGGATCGGGCCGGTGTGGTGGGGCTGGGGAGAGAGAGAGGGGATGGCTACCATGGGGCACCTCTTTGCCGTCTGTTGGGCACCTCTTTGCCGTCTGCTAGCAGATGGCAAAGATTCTTTGCTATCTGCTAGTAGACGGCAAAGAGCTGACTGATGGCAACCAGGTTCTTTGCTGTCTGTCAGTTCTTTACCGTCTGTTTTTTGCAAGCAGATGGCAAAGTCCTTCTTTGCCGTCCGCTAGCAGACGGCAAAGAGCTGACTGAGGGCAAATTCCCTATTTCCAGTAGTGATGGACAAGTTAATGAGATATCGAACTTAGCAGCATATATAACATGTCCAACTGAACGAGATGTGTACCTTAATGAATGTTCGAAGTGCACCTTCCTCTTTGCCTTTTCCAACCGGGGTCATTTCCAGAATAGCCTGGCTTCAGCCACATCCATGGAGCATTCTTGCCAGTACTGTCAGCAAACAAAGTCCGGCTGATAATGTACCACATGTACACACGAGCATATGTCTGCACCACATCCTCATCAGCATCCTGAGGGCAATGCGTAAAATTCACAGCAATCCAGGTGAATTGAGCTCCAGCTACGACTCTTTCCTTCTTAGCCCCCTCTTCTACTTGAGCCTCTACAATAGACATACCAATGATGGCATCCATCTGCTGGCGCCACCCATCAGAATCGGTGCTCATACAGAGAGGCTTCCCCTCGATGGGAAGACCACTGATCCAAGGTGACATCCTAGAGCGTCACGGTCATCTCCCCGGTCCGAAGATGGGAAATGTGCGTCTTCGTCCTCCACGGATCAACCAGTGCGGTGATTGCTGCAACATTAAGGTTCGGCTTCGACCAGCTAACTAGCTGAATGAAAGGAAGGAGTCATGTCTGCTTAATATATAGTGTGAACCGCTCATCATAGGGCATGACAGCACCAGAGACACCGTGAGACCGAATCTTCAAAGGTTGAAGAATCTGCAAACAAGCAAGTCAGAGTATTAAATATGGGGCATGTTTATCTGAACTAAACACAAATTTTAAAATATGAACTACTATCATTATTACCTTCTTCTTGTCTGACGTAAAGTATGCCCGGTGTTGAATGTCATAGAAATCATCGAGAAGCCAAACCATCCTACAAATTTCAAACATAATACATGAGCATCATTTCATACGTGAGCAAACTATCATCCTATCCATAGGGTACGCATAGGCTAAATATTCACATGTGTCACCATACTTCATATGCTAAGTACAAATGAGCAAACTATTTCCTATGCATTATTTCATATGTGTTCATCTCATCTACTACAGTAGGTACTAAAAATCTTTACAATACAAATCAACAACAATAATGGTCCCCAAGTTTCCCAATGTGTATTCATCAACAACAATATGTATTCATCTCATATGTACGTGATTTACAATACAAATCAATAACAATAGTGTTCCCCAATGTTTACAACTAATCTACATAGGCTAAATCGACACATATTCGTTCTATTTCTAAACAAATTTCAAAACAATCAAAGCCTAGGGTTTCACCACAAACATGAAGAATGGGGAAGGTTATTTGGATTAAAAAAAGGGAACGGACGAGATTACCTTCTAGGATGGTTTGGGGTATTGGGTGACAGGGTAGTGGTGGGGAGAGGAGGAAGCCGCCGCCACCGTTCTTCTGTTCTGGGGGAACCGCAAGGGAATGGGTGGGGGTGGGGGAGGGCCAGTGCGCGGCGGCTACTAAGAGGCAATGCAACACCTAAGAGCTAGGTGCAGCACATTACATGTGCGGCGCCTAGCTCTTAGGCATTGCACTGCTCGATGAGGGCCCAGCGGTGCCACACTGGCCAGACGTGCAGCGCGCAGAGCTAGGTGCTGCACAGTAGAGTGTGGCTCCTAGTTGTCAGGCGCCGCACGAAAGGGTCAGCTGAGGGAATTTTTTTTAAGCAGTTAAGTGTGTGAATTCGTTTCTTCCACATGTCAATTTTGTGCTTTTTGCCGGGACGGAACGAATCTGTTCGCCGGCACATCGATCAGTTACCGGGTGCTTAGGGAAAACAAATTATCGACCGGCGGCTTCGTCCTCGGCTGCCTTTGTCAGCTTGTGAAAAACGTGTGTGCTTGTCGTCTTCCTCATACCGAAATGGCCTTTGATTAGCGCATCTTCAACGTCGACTCTAGAACCCTCCGCATCCATCCAGGCCGTGGTAGTCATCCAATCACGCCTGTATCGGTTCGCGGCGCGGTTCAGATGCGTTTTCACCCGCAAACCGAAGACAAACATATAGGGTTTTTCGGAAGTCCGGACCGCTCTCAAGCCCGCTTCTGACCGTATTGGCCCACCCAAACCCTCCACCCTCCCCGCGCTTTTCATCCCACGCCCCGTGCTGCTTGCTGCGCCGCATTAATGCCGGCCCAGAGCATGCAGCGGCCGGCATCAATGCCGCGATTTGACAAGACGAGCAGGAGGCGCAGACGGATGCGACCTCTCACACGTCGTCCCCGCTTCAATGCAGACGACGCATCCCGAGAAACCAACTCCGGTCGTTGTGCCACATTGAAGTGGGTTGAGTGCCCCTCCACCTAGCCTGGTCACAGCTATTTAAGCCGAGCTCCGGTGCCGTCTAGATCACCCCTCCCCCCCATCCCACCCAAGCACTGCATCATCATCATCCCCCTTTCTCCTCCCCGAGCCCAGTGACGATGCCGAAGTCCTAATTCTCTGCGCCGGCAGGTGGCGCCGGTGGAACTTCGTCGTCAGGTGGATCGTGGCGTCGCCGCCCTTGCTCAGCGGGACCATTTGTATCCACGGTGGCGGGCTCCTCCGGCAAGGAGATATTCACCGCCTCCGACAACGAGTAGGACCAGCCACAGTAGTGGCCCCATCTCATCTCAAAGGCGGCCCTGACTGGCGAAGAATTAGTCCTTCAGATGGGTCGGGCGCCGTCGACGCCGGCGCGCGTGAAGGAGGAGCCATCGTCACCGCCGTGGGTCCGCGTTAAGCAGGAGCTAGCATCCCCACTCCGGCAGGTGAAGGATGAGTCGGCGTCCCTGCCGCGCAACCGCGGCCTCCACAATGGCGACCGCGTGAAGCAGGAGCTGGGCCCCCCTCCCTGCGGAACAGTGAGGATGCCGCTTGATTTCTCTATAACAGGTGGCCAGTTTGTCATCTTTTGTTTTGTTTGATCACACATTTGTTAGGCTAATTTTGCAACCTCATGTGTTGCGCATGATCTTGGATGTGATGAACTAGTATGACGATGAGCTAGTAATGTATTTATAAATTTCGTGTATTCATGTGGAAGCACTTGTCAATATCTGCCCAATGAATATTTTTGCGGTACCGTGAGCCCTCCAGCGCGGAACAGATCCCATAAACCCATCTGCTAGGTAAGCTCTAAGGCGCTCCACCCCCCGTCTCCCCCAAACCGGACAAATAGGGATTTTTGTGGTTAAGGATTGAATGGCTACCTCCCACGTCATATCCGCGGACCATCTCCAGATAAGAAAATGGACATTTACGGTGTCCGTTTAGAGGCTATTGTCGAAGATACCCTTACTCTTTAAAAAAAAAAATATTAAGAAAATGTTGCACAAACTTGCTCACTCATTACTAGGAAAAACTATTAATATAAGCGGGTAATGTTTGCACGTATTGCATAGTATTTCTGTGTATACATTTACACTCATCCAACATCTAAAAAGACCTAAAATTACAACTAATAA
>NC_057807.1:565606138-565632389 GCF_018294505.1 Triticum aestivum
GGGGGGGGGAGGGAGGGCTGGGCGGCACAACTGATGGGTTTCAGCCTAGTAGCAAATCGACTTGCCCGAAAATGTGGCCAATAAAAAAAAACCAGCTCGCAATACAGCCCATGGAAGAAAAGAGCACAGATTTCAAAGCCGAAATCAAAGACCAAAAAATCGATTGACCTAAGAACAATTTTCAGACTATCTACATATAAGTAAAGTGATTTAAGGAAGTTTTATTTTATGTAAGTGATTTAATAAAGTTGGGGCGAGGTTCCCTAAAGGAAGAGGAAACTGCTCAAGAAATTGATGGAGAGTAAAAAGTGTCGCACGTCCTAAGAAATGGCAAAATTTGTTGCTAATGTTTTTTTAGTCAACTACGGAATTGAAAGGTGTTGACATGTGACGGCTCTGATCGATCGTCTTGAACACAGGGCACACACGTCTAGTCCGCAGTACATAGCATCCACGTGAAATGCTCCGTGATTTTCAGTGTGAACTGTGGAGTATGAACAGGGGGACCGTTCCTGCGATGAAATGCATGTTGGCTGGATACGTGAAAGAGCTAATCAAGAGGAACCTGCAGCTGGAAATTGACAGGAACTCGACAGGCAAGGTGTGAACTCCTCTATTTTTGCAGCTACGCTTGTCTTCCATCAGCCCAATCTTTGCCAGCCTTCAGCTATACTGCATAGGCGCGCCACCGTGCACAGTGCATGACAGCCGTGATTTTGCCTCCAGTTTTAGCTAACCCACCTAAAACATCTCCTTGCTTCAGACGCCATTGTATCGAGTACCAACACCCTGAGTGCTATCCGCGGGCCGATGCATCATTTCGTTGACCCGATCGGGAACCGCAGCACTGTGGCTAGCCAGGACGCACGGACAGTATGCATGCCGCCCTGGTGTGCGCGGCGGCAGCCACGACAGCAATTTATCATGTCGATGCAGGTGCAGGGGTGTAGGTAGTACCACATTTCTCTCTCACCACGGTATCCGAAAATGACTCCTGCTCTGGTCTGTCCACGTAACCTGGACCGTATTATTGAGGAGCTAATAGCATCTGCAGTACTTGACGTGAAAAAAAAACCTGACGTGCATGCGACCGTTTCGTACATACACTTTCAAACTATAGCAGACCGTATTCAGCAGTACCGGCCGCCTACTCCTACCGTTGCACAGTAGCACTGCGTGGTGGGTGAGCTGTGAGCAGTAGAAGCGGAAATCGAGGTGGTTGCCGGAGGAATTGGTTTCCAGTTCGCCGCGAGCTGGCCGGCCGAGGACGCCAGCGCCAGCGGTGGTCCGTCCGTCCGTCCGCGCTTGTCGCGTGTCGTCGTCGTCCTCGTCGCACGCCGTGCATGCTCGCCGATTTCCCGGTTGTCGTGCTGAGGGGACATGGGATCCGACGGGTCAGCATGGACGGGACCGCCAGCTGATCCGGGCCGCGTAGGCAAGGCGACCGCAGAGCCGGGGCCGAGCTGCAATGTCCCGCTGTGTGCACAGAAGCACATCGAGAGCAGACGAGAACCAAACCAATCGAGAAGGGAAAAAAAACTAGACGGGATTACGGGAGCGATGCCGGCGTGCATGGTGCATGGTGCATGGAGGCAGGACTCGCCCACTATCGCAATCCTGCCCGGCCAATCAGCCAGCCCCCAGCAGTGGCAGTTTTGCAAATACCACGTGACGGCATGGGCGTTCACAGAGTCATACAGTACATGGTTGCGGCACCACATATCCTGGTATCCATTATCGAGAGATCAAGCTTTGCATTCTGCCCAGCCGACGCTCTAAGTCAGAGTCAAAAGGACGGGCCATCGATCGGTCGGGCACCCGGGTCAGAGATTCCAATACGGGCCCATGCATGCACCATCACTACCTCGCCACCCCAGCCCGACGCCGCCTCTATCAAGCTTAACCTCAACTTGATTCCTTGTCCAGGATCACGCACGCCATTGTCTCCCATCAAACACTCGCGCATTTCCCTTGCACAAACATCGCACACTGTGTACATAGTAACCATCACGATCCGTTTACTGCTTTGCAAGAGATACCGATGTATACCACCCCGCCTGAATTACGCCCGCCCACAGGTCCGTCCATCGACACGGTCGGCATCCGTATAACTGTCAGCCACTACGGCTCAAGGCAGCTATAGCATATAGCTAGCCAGTGCGCAGCGCACTTGTCCAACAGTGCGCGCGCTCGCCCTGCCTGCACTGCACAGCGACGACGAAGTAATCACGATGGATATGCACCGCACGTACCACGCCGCAATCCCTTTCCCTGTCGCCGTGCTAACCGATAAGGACTCCCGATCCAACCTAAATGAATAGCCAGTGAAAAGATCTGTCGATGAGCGTGAGAGAATGTTTCAATCTGCCTATCTGTTCCTGCGGGCTGTGAATCCTCATCCATGCACGGTCCCGGTGCGTGGTGCATTCCCGCGTGCGTACCGGCTGCATGACAACAACCTGCCGGGCTGTGGTGATCGACCGGCCGGAGCAGCTAGCTACCAACTCCCTCTTCACGTACCGCCCGTTACCATCAAGCAAAGCACCAACGAGCCTGGTTTGATTTTATCATGGTCGAGCTAGCCTCCCCGGGACGAAATTACAAATCCGTTGTGCATGCATGTACGTGAAGAGGGAGTTGGCAAAATGTCATGGACTTTGTCAAAGCTTACGTACTCGTCTTTGTCAAGGGAGTGCTATGATGCGTACCTGCCCGCCCCAGCTACACGCACAGTAGGACTGCATTGCCGTGGTTGAAATTTAAACAGGCGGGTGTGAGAATCCCGGGGAGGGTGTAGGACAGTCGGTGATTTCATTTGGGTTCCAGTGCACAACGAGCTGGCCGGCCGCGCTGGTCTCGTCTAATCGTCTTTGAATACGTACTTTTCTTGCTCCTTTCATGCACCAACTAGTGTGAGGGTGCACGAAAAACTCGACGGAAGAACCGGCGCCGAACAATCTGTTAGACTGTATTCACATATAACTTCTGTATATGTCTTGTATATTGTATCGTACATCTTGGTGTACCCCTTATATATATGAGATAGCCACACCCTTAACGGGTGTCGTGCAGTTTCCCAAAACCTTGTGTTTAACATGGTATCAACCCTAACCGGTCCAATGAATTCCGCTGCCGCCGCCGCGACCGCATCCACATCCACCGCCGCCGCCGTCGCGCCGGCTCCTGCCACGGTGCCTGCGTCGTCGTTCCTCTCTTCGCGCCCCCTCGCCTCGGTCTACTCCGGCCAGGCTTCGATGGTGGGGGCTGCGTCCGATCCGCCGCCGCCCCCTTCCCCGATCGCGCCATCGCAGGCCTGGGGCGCTTCGTACCCCGACCCGGCGGCTCCCTGGAGGGGATCGGTGCCCTACGGGGCCCCTCCTCCACCGCACGCTGGGCTCTACGGGGCTCCTTCTCCTTCGACTGCAGGGCCCTACGGGGCCCCTTCTGCGGCTACTGCGACCAACGCCGTCGCCTCCTACGGATCGCCGTACCCGGCTGCTGCGGCCACAGCGCCCTACATCGCTGCTGCCCCGCAGCCCTACGGCGCCGCCAACAGCGGGTCGACCCGGGCGCCGGCTGTGCCCTACGGGGCCCCTTCTCCGCCGCTGCCCTATGGTGGATATTATCCAGCACCGATGGCCGTGTCGCACCCTGGAGCTTCTGCACCGTCCTCGACGTCGGGCCTTGGTGCATCTGCTGGATATTGGCCAGCTGCTTCGTAAGGAGGACTTCACCACCTTCGTCATGAACGGACTGGATGACGACTATGATAACCTTGCTGAAAATATCAATGGTCGTGACACTCCGCTTGAACCTCGTGAGCTCTACGCCCGCCTCCTAGCCACGGAACAGCGCATCAAGTCCCGTCGTGCTAACCCGAGTTTTCTTGCTGCCAATGCTGCCACGCGTGGCAAAGGGAAGCCCTTCAAATCACCCACCGGCGGCAAGTCAGTGCCTTCGACTCCATAGACTCAGCGGTCGCCTGCCGCCGCTGCCATGCCTACGACCGGGGGTGGTCGGTGTGCCTGCTGCCCCTCTTGTGGTGTTCAGCTCCCCTGTCAGCTGTGCAATATTCCAGGTCACATCGCCTCCCGCTGTCATCGTCGCTTCAAGCAGGACTTCCTCGGCATCGGCAACAATGGCAAAGGCAACGAGAAGCAGGCTGCCTTGGCCACTCATGAGCCTGCTCGCCAAGCAGGCCACACTCCATCATATCCCATCGACCCAACTTGGTACATGGATACAGGCGCTACGAATCATTTGACAGGCGAGATGGGCAAACTCTCCATGCAGGAACCGTACCGTGGACATGATCAGATTCACACCGCCAATGGAGCAGGTATGCACATATCACATGTTGGTCAGGCCTCTCTCTTAACTTGCACACAAAAATCTCTTCATCTCCGTAATGTTCTTAGAGTTCCTTCCGCTACTCGTAGCTTATTGTCTGTTCCTCAACTTACTCGTGACAACAATGTTTTCACTGAGTTTCATCCTTTTCATTTTTTTATCAAGGATCGGGCCACGAGGGACGTTCTGCTTAGAGGTCGCCTGCGTGATGGACTTTATGCACTTGATCTACCATCTGCTCCTCAAGCGTTCAGCGGTGTCCGTGTTTCGCCCACTCATTGGCATGCACGGCTTGGTCATCCTGCAACTCCCATAGTTCGTAGTATTCTACATCGCCATAATCTTCCCATTGTGTCCAATAAAAATGCTGCCACAATCTGTGATGCCTGTCAGCAAGGCAAGAGTCATCAGCTTTCGTTTTCATATTCGAGTCGTGTCGTTAAAACTCCACTTGAGCTTATTTTTTCTGATGTATGGGGGCATGCCCAAACTTCTGTGAGTGGTCATAATTATTATGTCAGTTTATTGATGCTTATAGTCGATTCACATGGCTTTACCTTATCAAGCGTAAATCTGATGTGTTTGATGTGTTTCTCCAATTTCAAGCTCACGTTGAGCGTCTTCTCAAGCATAAGATTATCCATGTCCAGACCGATTGGGGGGGGTGAGTATCACAACCTCAATTCCTTTTTTAATAAGCTTGGAATTTCACATCGCGTGTCTTGTCCTCATACACATCAGCAGAATGGCACGGCTGAACGTAAGCATCGTCACATTGTTGAAACTGGTCTCACTTTACATGCCCATGCATCGGTACCCTTTAGGTTTTGGAGTGATGCATTTTCCACTGCCTGTTTTCTCATAAATAGGCTTCTCACACGACTCCTTGGAATGACAACACCGCTTGAACTGCTGCTTAATGAGTCTCCAGATTATACCTTTCTCAAAGTTTTTGGTTGTGCTTGCTGGCCTCATCTTCGTCCATATAATAAGCGCAAGCTTGAGTTTCGATCCAAACTTTGTGTTTTTCTTGGGTATAGCTCTCTTCATAAAGGGTACAAGTGTCTCCACATTCCGTCTAATCGTGTCTACATCTCGCGTGATGTTGTGTTTGATGAGAATGTATTCCCGTTCTCGTCTTTCTCCATAACTCCTGCACCTCCGGTTCCATCTTCATCTACCACTTCTCCCCTGCCTGCTCAATTTGTTGATGTTGCATACTCTCCTGCGTTGTTGCCTAATCATGCTGCAGGTACAGGTCGTGGAGCTCGTCTTGAGTTACTGGATGAACAGGAGGAGCCGTCGGGTGCACCTGGCTTGGTGCCTGGTGCCATGCATGCGCCATGCATGCCTCCCGCGCGACCGGGGTCGGCAGCCCCGGCCTCACCCGCGCGACCGGAGTCGGCTGCCGCACCAGCTCTTCCCAGGCTGGACTCGCCTGGGCCTCAAGGTGTCGCCCCCGACTCTCCTGGGCTGGCCTCAAATGGGCCGGCCATGGATGGCGTGGAGCAGTCGGCCTCCCCTGGGGCAGAGTCGCCTGGGCTGGTCTCCCCTGGACCAGCCTCGCCTGGGCCGGGATCGCCTGGGCTGGTGTCGCCCGCCTCCATGCCGTCGTCTGGCCCTGCCTCGTCACTGCCTTCGTCGCCTGATGCCTCGCCGGTCTCTCTGGTTCCGTCACGACCGGCTGCTGCTGCTCAGAGGCCACACACGCGCAGCAGGTCTGGCATTTTCTGTCCCAAGCAACGCAAAGATGGGACGGTGGCGTGGCTTGCAGCATGTGTTGCTCATCTCAAGGAAGATCCTTCGGCTGAACCGCGTCATTTTCAGGCTGCCCTTGGGATCCCTCATTGGCGACAGGCTATGGAACAAGAGTTTCAAGCGTTATTGACAAATGGTACATGGCAACTTGTTCCTCCGGTCTCTGGTGTTAATGTCATTGACTCCAAGTGGGTCTTCAAAGTTAAAAGGCATGCTGATGGTTCTATTGAACGCTATAAGGCACGGTTAGTGGCGAAAGGGTTCAAACAACGGTATGGTCTTGACTATGAGGATACATATAGTCCGGTGATCAAACCAACGACTATCCGACTTCTGTTATCCTTGGCTGTTACTCGAGGCTGGTTTCTTCGTCAGCTGGACGTTCAGAATGCTTTTTTGCATGGAGTTCTGGATGAGGAGGTTTACATGCGTCAGCCACCAGGATTTGTGGATTCTGCTCGCCCTCATCATCTGTGCCGTCTGGTCAAGGCGCTCTATGGGTTGAAGCAGGCTCCTCGTGCCTGGCATGCCAGGTTGGGCTCTGTTCTTCGGTCCCTGGGTTTTGTTCCTTCCACTGCTGATACGTCACTCTTTCTTCTGCATCGGCCTGAGGTGACGATGTATCTGCTGGTGTATGTTGATGATATTATTCTCATCAGCTCATCAGATGCTGCTGCTGATCGTCTCATCTCCTCCTTGAGTGGTGATTTTGCGGTGAAGGATTTAGGCACGTTGCATTACTTCCTTGGCTTGGAAGTCTCTCGTTCTCCTGCTGGTTTGACACTCACTCAACATAAGTACTCCATGGATTTGCTGCGCAAGGCAGGTATGCTACAGTGTAAACATGCCATGACTCCTATGTCTGCTACTGATCGTTTGTCTGCATTTGATGGAGATCCTCTCACTTCGGATGACTCTACTGAGTATCGCAGTATTGTTGGTGGTCTGCAGTATCTGACCATCACTCGGCCTGACATCTCCTATGCAGTCAATCGTGTTTGTCAGTTTCTTCATGCTCCTCGGACTACTCACTGGTCAGCGGTGAAGCGTATTCTTCGTTATATACGCCTCACTGCAGCATATGGTCTGCTCCTTCAGCCAGCACCGTCTCCTACGCTTTCTGCTTTTTCAGATGCTGACTGGGCCGGTAATCCAGATGACAGGCGATCAACGGGGGGACATGCTGTCTTCTTTGGTCCTAACTTGATCGCCTGGGCTGCTCGCAAACAAGCTACAGTGTCCAGGAGCAGCACTGAAGCAGAATATAAAGCTGTTGCAAATGCTACAGCTGAGATCATATGGGTACAGTCCTTATTGAGAGAGTTGGGAGTTCCTCAAACTCAGCCGCCTGTCCTTTGGTGTGATAACATTGGAGCTACATATCTCTCATCTAATCCAGTGTTTCATGCTCGGACAAAGCACATAGAAGTTGACTATCATTTTGTACGGGAACGTGTTGCACAGAAGCTACTCCACATCAAGTTCATCTCCTCCAAGGATCAACTTGCTGACATCTTCACGAAGCCTCTTCCACAACCTCAGTTTGTAGGCTGCAGGCGCAATCTTAACATACTTTGTACTTCAGGGCATAGTTAAGATTGAGGGAGGGTGTTAGACTGTATTTACATATAACTTCTGTATATGTCTTGTATATTGTATCGTACACCTTGGTGTACCCCTTATATATATGAGATAGCCACACCCTTAACGGGTGTCGTGCAGTTTCCCAAAACCTTGTGTTTAACATAATCGGGGCTGAGCTCTGTGCCAGGGCAAACTCGACAGAAGACTCGGCCCACCTACAAGTAGCTGCACGTAGTAGCACTCCAGGAAAAGGATAACCAAAACCAGTCAAGTAGACCGGATTACGCGAGCGCTGCGTGCATCACTCTGCCACGTACCAGTGGCAGTTCCGCGAATACCCGGCGACGGCATGGGCGATACCACCACACCTTAGACTACATGAGTTGAGCTTTCATGCCTTCACCCGCCATGCGGACGCGGAGACGGCCAGGTCGGTCCCCGCAGAGATGAGAGAAAGAGATGAGTTTGTAGAGACTAGAGCCCGGAAAATGCATTGCACCTCTCGGGTGCCACACACACCTAGAGCCCCGATTATTGTTGAGTCAAAGTCAAGTGCCAGCGATTGATTCCCAATACGGGCAGCACAGCAGCGCCACCCCAACCAAATGCCGTCTTTAACCTTGCCTTAACCTCGACCTAATACCCCGTCCAGGTTCACCATTAACTAGCTCTTTTCCTCCATGGCCAGCCAAGCCGACCTGTTCCTTGCAGCTCCCCGTTATTGCCAGGCGCAGCATTTCGTACGCGCCAGCTGACCTACACGAAACCGAAAAAAGAAAGAAAAAATGAGAGCAGCAGCAGTAGTGTAAATTGCGCAGGAAATGCAGTCCTGATGAAAATCCAGTTCAGATAAATCCAGAATTTCCAACGGGCCGGTGCGTGCACGTCAAGTAGTTTGCTTTAACTACTCTACGTACTCCACTTTTTATACTAAAGCAATGGCTGAAAACGACTCGCCTGTCCACCGCCGATCGCTCGATCCGCACCACTGTCATATCAGCCTATCACTTTTAACTGTGCTGCCGTCTCGTGATCTGGCCGGCCGCCTCTACTTATCCATACGCGCGATGCGTTTGTACGAGAATATATTCAGCTCGTGAAGCCGATCCAAACTGTTGGCATCGACGAATGGAGAGAGGATTTTATTCCGACAAAACTCGACGCCGAACCTGTTCCGTCTCAGATAGCATGGCATTGGATACGGACCCGACGAGGTCTCAAAGACGTACGGCCTTCTTTCTACGATTCTACTGCGCTTGCTTATCCGGACCCGGGACGGGCCGGAAGCCCGGAACGAATATGTCGCCGGGCACATCGATCAGTCACCGTGTGCATGGCGAGATGATAAACCCGGCCCCGGAAAAACGAATTATCAATCGGCGGCTTCGCCCTCGGCTGCCGCTGTCAGCTCATCCGTGGAATATCTGGCTTTGCCAAGTTGCGCCGGCGAGCGCACGGTCACGAGACGTCGACCGATCCGCCCCGGCCACCATCCACCCCCACCCCAGTGGCTCGCGCGCGGGCGGGCGGCAGCAGTGCGGCGCGCTGTACGCGAGCGACGGGAGCCGGCCATGTCGCGCACGAGAGGATTAGACCAAAAAGCTGAAAAAGGTCTCTCCTTGTCGTCTTCCCCGTACCGAAATGGCCCTTGCTTAGCCCACGCTCCATCCCTCGCCGCGCTTCTCCTCCTCCCCCAAGCTACCGCCACAAATACCAGGGGCAAATCTAGCAGAAGCAACTTACTCTTTTTTTTTATAAAGTGCAAAAAGCAACCGAATTAATACCAGGGGCGCATGGCTAAGCATCGATCTGGTCACTCGGCACGTCATTTCGTCAAAACAACATCTCATTGCAGGACGGTAGGCCTCGTGGGACCCACCCGTCAGCTATACACGGGGGACAACGGCTTCCAGTCCAGATTTCAGACAGCCCTTCCATGGATCGGATCAAAATAATACGCAGGGCAATGTGCCTACGCGTCTTCCTTGTACATGTGTGCACTAGAACGTGCAGCAGTAGCTACAGCTAAGCAGAGTTCGTTCAGCCTTCCCCCAACTACACTAGATTAGCATTAGTCAAACCAAATCTCCCTCCGGTGGATTTGTTTACACGTAACTCTACACTCGGGTTATTCGTTCTTGCCGCCCGCCGCTCTTGCCGGACGGCGAGCAGGCCAGGCCGGCGGCTACTCGGCAATGGCGCCGAGATCAGGCACGAAGTCGCGCCCGAGGCTGGGGGCCCTCCGCGACCGCCGGCGGGACGCACCCTTCACGCCGCTCCTCGCCGCGGGGGCGCCGCTGGCCGAGTCGGGGAACACGAGCGGGCCGTCGTGGTCGCAGGCCAGCGCGGCGCTGGCGCGGATCGCGAGCGCGGCCATCTCCTCCGCCTGCAGCGGCCGGCGCCGCATCGCCGCGGGCAGCACGAAGTAGAGCTGCCCGGGCTGCAGCTCCTCGTCGGCCGCCACCGCGGCCACCGCGCCGCCGAGCTCGAGCCCGTCGGCGCTGCACAGGAAGCACGCGCCCGCGGGCGCCGCCGTCGCCGCCGCAGCCGCGGCCTTCATGGCCTGCGACGCCCGGGTGCCCCCGGGGAACCGCTGCAGCTGGCCGTCCGCGAGCACGACCCGCGCCGCCGTGGCCTCGCCCACCGCGGAGGCCCCCGTCACCGCCGCCACGGCCGTCGCCTCGCACGAGTTGCACGCGCCCATGGTGAAGATATTATAGTAGTAAAAATCGCCGCCGAGGGTTATTAATCCGAGGTGAAGAGAGGAGCAGAGCTCGAGCTGCGCGCGCACGGTGGTGGCTGAGTGGGGAGGAGTGAGCCGTGAGCGTATATATAGGGGGGCGACGACCCGCCGGGCGGTGTCGCGGAGGAGGAAGGAGGATGCCAACCTGGAGGTTGTTGGGGACAGCTTGCATGCGGGGCGCGCGCGTAAATGCGTGCACTGTGCGGACGTGTAGCTAGGGACGTCCTATAGCCTACTGGAACGTACTAGCGTCGCGTTGTGCGGAGCTGTGCTGCATGCATGGCACATTGGCAGTGCGGCGGCCCACGGTTCAGTGACCGCTGACGTGTCCATGCGTCGTTCCCCACGGCGAAATCGTTTCTCCCTGTGTGCACAGGAGCAGAGTGCTGCTCCCACGAGCTGGAGGCGAGTGAGTGAGTGGGATCACTGCATCACTGCATGTCAAGTCCCAAGCACGAGCTGAAGCGCTACAACTACATTATGTCGTGTGATGCTTCTTTTTTGCCGGCGAAATCATTCGATCATGCGTGCTGAGAATCATTGGGCAAAGCGAGGCGCTTAGTTTTTTGATCTAGGAGGAGTAGGAGTATTAGATAGGAGCTTTTGGAAGCCGAGGAAACGGCGAGGAAGAAGAAGGGAACGGGGAAAAGGAGATGATGGTTGATGATTGCAGTGGGGGAGGGGCCGCTTGCATGCAGGATCACAGAATCGGCGGAGGATCCGCCAAAGTTGGCAACTTCGCGCCATTTTCTCCGCCATGTTGGACTGGGATTTCCTGGATCTCCTGCGAAAAGTACCAACATCACGCCTATCATGAGGCGCCAATGCAGGAATAGGTAAGAAACGTCACATATTCAAAAGATAGACAGTAATACCTCGGGTTTTAGATATACTTCGTTTGAAAATATTGTCACGCTTTTTTCCATCTTTGTAAGATTTAAACAAATTTATTGAAAAATATTACGAGTATGTACTATATGCAATGTCAAATAAATATCACGAGATGAACGCCTAAAAAATCACGAGTTTTTTTATATTTATGTGATAAAGTTATAGTATATTTTTATATTCTTGACAGTGAAATTAAATGAAGTTTAGGGTTTAGTACAAAATCTACACGCTATATACTTTTACAACCGAGGGGGGGAATTAAGTACTAGAATCTCCCTCTCTCTATATATAGCACGTCCTTGGAATGGAAAGAGGTAAACCGTTCCCGCACGAAAAAAAGGAAAGAGAGAAATGATCGATCTGCAAATCGTTTTTCTTTTTCTTCTTCAGCATCAGTTATTATGGTCAATATTTCTAAACTTAGGCATAGGATTCCTTGCGGCCATTCGTACACACACTTCACCCATGTTTGTATTGCTCTACAGGTCATGACTCATGAGCGTCCTCCTGCCTGTACATTGTCAGATTTGTACAGCTACATGCATACATAGTCAGTCCCGGCCCCGCCGCGCCCTGCAATCGCTCTGAGATCTCTCGCTCCCACGCTTTCATGGCCTGTATGTACAGTGCAGCAAAGCTTAGCTGGGCGCCCAGTCCTCGCCATGCCCCATAAACCATCGTCCATACACCATGCGTGGACTCCGGAGCCAGCCAGAAAACATGCGTGGACACCATGCGTGGACTCCGGAAACAGACCTGTCAGACCGAGATCGAGAAAAAAGAGCTCGAAAACATGCTACATTGTCCATGCTAGACGTACGTACAACTGGAGAACAGAGAAGATGTCTTGCGATGCGAGCCCATGCTCTGGCTATCATTGACACTGCACAGCGCACAGTTTGATTTGTTGCGTCCGTCCGTGCGTGCGGATCGCGCAGCATTTCCTCCTCCTCCTCCGACACTCTCCAATCATCCGTGCCCCCGAGCGATGCACGCACCTAGCCGGAGTCCCGGAGCCCCCGGCCCGCCCAGCCGGGGGCGGGCGTCTAGGCCCTACCCGCCCCGCGTATGTACGTACGTTACGTGGACGCGCCCATTGTACTGGTGAACTGAATCTCTTAATGAAACATCACGTCCTACAGCTCATAGCAGCACCCGGTACATGAACCATCGTGTCGATCACCATCTTCTTCAGTCCTTCACCCGTTACAGTGTATTTAAACTGGACAGTCTGTTACAGTGCAGTATCTTCTCTTTATCTCCTCTGACAACTGGGTTAGTTAGTGTGTGCAAGAGGAAAAATAATGTAGTCTCAGTACCGGATTGCTCGCGTGATGCACTTACACTAACAGCCCTGAATTTTCTAGGCAAAAGATTCCACGTGCAACAAACGCAGCTCCCGAATAACCTCTGCTCAGTCCTCTGAACCAAGCTACCGAACACATTTCTCTGCACTGCAGCGCCAGGCTTGCAGTCAAACGGCTTGGATTATCTTAGTGCTGTCGCTCCAACACAACGGCGACATCTACCTTTGTTTAAAAACCTTGATCAAGCCCATCATCATGCACTGCATGCGACCGGAGAAGCGTAGACGCGCGGGGGAGAAAAGGTTCCCCCTGTTGGGCGACGGGTGATCACGCCGAATCTACGGCCAGCTCGCCTGTTCTCCCCGGCGGTGCCGTGGTACCGACACCGGAGGGACACCCGAATTCTCGGTCATGTGCCGGATCCAACTTGCCTCCGCGACGAGAATCATCAGGGTACGTACCTACGCTTGCCAATGGCTAATGGCTGGCTGGCTACCTTGCTGATTTCGATATTATGAAATGAAACCTGTCGCTGTCTGTCAGGTACCAACGCGAGGAGGACGTGAGTTGGCTCTCACGGCGAGGCGTGCAGGTGAGGTGCAGGATTTAACAAAGATCGATCGGACTGGCTATTCTCATCTTATCTTACGCCAAGCGCCCAAGCCGCTGTCATGTGGAATCGTTTTCGTTGCGCTGTGGTTTACGATGATGATTGACGAGACTCTGGAATGTAGATTGACGAGTTTTCTCTTTCCTTGTCCGTTGATCTCTCGGGTCGTTGTTGTTGTGCCCGTGGGGCGCAGCTGCACGAGCGCGCAATGCTGCAGATGGCTACCCTGCAAGTTGCACTGCCCGCTCGC
Source organism: Triticum aestivum (assembly GCF_018294505.1). Classification (NCBI taxonomy): domain Eukaryota; kingdom Viridiplantae; phylum Streptophyta; class Magnoliopsida; order Poales; family Poaceae; genus Triticum; species Triticum aestivum. Next base: position 565,619,632 of record NC_057807.1, read on the forward strand.
AATCCCGTGTCGACAGTTTGTCGAGGAAGACGTTGAAATCTCAAACTGGGAGACCATAATTTGCTACGTGGTTCTCAGACCGTTTCGGCTCAGGCCCATCTCTTGGGCAAGTAGCACCATTCGTGCCATGTTCAGCTCCGCAACTTGGACTGGTGGGCATCCATGGCCATCCAATCTATCGTCATGTTGGGAGGAAAAGTGTTGACGTCTAGTAGTAGATCGCATATCGGCATATGGATCATGGTTCCATATGCGATAGACTTTTGATTTGAGAGGTAATATGTGACACATTGTTCTATGTGATCTTACTCGTACAGTTTTGCATGGCCTGACCTCGTCGAGTTGTTTCCAGCTCAACGTTAGCATCACTAAGGGCATCTCTTTTTGTTTTTGCGAGGAGCCGAGGACACTAAGGGCATCTCTAACAGATCCCAAATCCTAAACTAATAGTCTAAAGTTTCTCTTCTGTCCCATCTTTCTAATTGTTTTTTCCAGGGAAATAACTTTTGCTCAGCTAACAGATCCCCTAAAATCTAATCCTTTCAAAAATATTGAACACAAGCTTTCACACAAATTCATTTGAAACACATATTTAAAGTACTAAATCGCGTAACTGGACACCGACCCAACATTAGCATCTTGCATGCCGTAATTAATAGTCCATCTATTAACTGCACTATGCTCCCTATTTTTTGAGGCCTAACAGTCAATTGAGATCTCCAATTTAGAATTGGATCATGCAAGTCAACAATTTATCAAGAAGTTTTGTCATTCAATTCTTTTAATTCACTACGCTCCCTAATTTTAAAACTCTCTCATTTGATTGCTACACTACGATCCCTAATTTTCAAGGCCTCCCAGACAATTGAGGTTTCCAGTTTAGAATTGGGCCACCCAATTTTGACTCGGTCAACAATTTCTCAAGGACTTCTCCCATTTTATTTTTTTAATTCATGATGCTTCCTAATTTTGGAGCTCTCCCGACGAGGGAGGGTTGATTGAGGTATTCAATTTGAAATTGGTTCACACTTTGACCGGGTCAATAATTTTTCAAATCAATCGGCAACAACCGTCTATAAACATATCAATCTCGCACACCCTCTCATAGCCTAGAAAAAGAAGCAGCAACATGTGATACTGTAGGGACCAATAATATAGTACATGCATCCATTGACGCGGAAAATTTCTCCACATAACTACGAGTTCATTAGCAGATAACATAGAATCACCGTGAAAGGCCAACCAAAACACTGCATTACAAATAAAAAATTGAAAATCACTCCATCATCTTCCCCACTGGCCAAACCAAATATTCCTCCGGTTCCAAAATAAAAAGTGTATTAGTTTTCTGAGAAGTCAAGTTTCTTGAAGTTTGACCAAGTTTAGAGCCAAAAATATTGGCATTCACAATACTAATTAAGTAAAATATGAAAATTCATTCATAATGAATTTAATGCTACTGATTTGATGTTATGGATATTGATTATCTCTCTGTAAATTTGGTCAAACCTAAAGAGGTTTGACTTTTCAAAAAACTGATCACCGTAATTTTTGAAACATAGCGAATATTTTCTTAATGAAAATCAACAACACCAACGATGCAACAAAGCACGCACAACCCTTCTAGTACGTACCACATGATCAAATGGACAACAAACTAGTATAAAAAACTACTCCCTCCGTCCGAAAATACACTAGTAGAAAACAGGGCTAACGTTCGGGCCTGGCCAGCCCATTAGTCCCGGTTCTTCAAGAACCAGGACCCATGGGGGGGTATTAGACCCGGTTCGTGAGCCCAGGGGGCCGGCCGGGGCCTCGTGGGCATTGGTCCCGGTTCGTGTGGAACCATTTGTCCCGGTTCAAGCCACGAACCGGGACAAATGGTCCTCGCTCCTGGCCCACAACCATTGGTCCCGGTTCGTGGCTTGAACCGGGACAGAAGGTTGTGCTTTAGTCCCGGTTCATGCCATGAACCGGGACAAATAACGTGCCTATATATACCCACCGCCGCGGCAGAGCACTCCAGTGCTCTGTTTTTTCAATCCAGCGAGGAGAGGGCATTTGGGTGCTCTAGTTCACCTCCTATGCACATGAGGTGTTCGATGAAATGCCCGAGCCACACTAGTTAAGTTTTCTCCTCTCGAAGCTCGACCTCGGAGCTCCATTTTTTTTGAGATTTATCTAGATTTAGCAGTCTGTCACGCCCCGTCCCCGTTTTCACCGCCGTTGATCGCTCGTGCAGATCTCGTCGCCGGCACCACCGTGGTGAGTCTCTTGTTCTTATCTTCTTTCTGATACTTGTCTGATTTTCTTACTTTAGGTAGATATTTGTCTGATTTTCTTACTTTTGACACACATAATTATATATAATGCACGCAGATGAACCGGCAATGGATGTATGGTGACAGACACACCTCCGAGTACATTAAGGGCGTGCATAATTTTCTCAAAGTGGCCGAGGCAAACAAGCATAACGGTTTTATGTGTTGTCCATGCACTAAATGTGGGAATACGAAGTCTTACTCTGACCGGAAAATCCTTCACAACTATAATGTTTGGACGAGGCACGGAGAAATAGGGGTTATGATGGATGACGACGAAGAAGAAGAGGACGATGACAACTATGTGCCCCCTGAATACGGTGATGCTGCAATAGGGGGAGCTGCTGAAGATCAAGAGGAACCAGACAATGTGCCCGATGATGCTGCAACGGGGGAAGCTGCTGAAGATCAAGAGGAACCAGACGATGTGCCCGATTATGATCTCCGCCGGGTCATTGTCGATGCAAGGACGCAATGCGAAAGTTAAAAGGAGAAGCTGAAGTTCGATCGCATGTTAGAGGATCACAAAAAAGGGTTGTACCCGAATTGCGAAGATGGCAACACAAAGCTGGGTACCGTACTGGAATTGTTGCAGTGGAGTGCAGAGAATGATGTGCCTGACAAAGAATTTGAGAAGCTACTGAAAATATTGAAGAAAAGCTTCCAAAGGATAATGAATTGCCCGACAGTACGTACGCAGCAAAGAAGGTCGTATGCCCTCTAGGATTGGAGGTGCAGAAGATACATGCATGCCCTAATGACTGCATCCTCTACCGCGGTGCGTACGAGGATTTGAACGCATGCCCGGTATGCGGTGCATTGCGGTATAAGATCATACGAGATGACCCTGGTGATGTTGACGGCGAGCCCCGCAGGAAGAGAGTTCCTGCGAAGGTGATGTGGTATGCTCCTATAATACCACGGTTGAAACGACTGTTCAAAAACAAAGAGCATGCCAAGTTGATGCGATCGCACAGTGAGGACCGTAAGAAAGATGGGAAGTTGAGAGCACCCGCTGACGGGTCGCAGTGGAGCAAAATCGAGAGAGAGTACTGGGCTGAGTTTGCACATGACCCAAGGAATGTATGGTTTGGTTTAAGCACGGATGGCATTAATCCTTTCGGGGAGCAGAGCAGCAATCACAGGACCTGGCCCGTGACTCTATGTATGTATAACCTTCCTCCTTGGATGTGCATGAAGCAGAAGTTCATGATGATGCCAGTTCTCATCCAAGGCCCTAAGCAACCCGGCAACAACATTGATGTGTACCTAAGGCCATTAGTTGAAGAACTTTTACAGCTGTGGAATGGAAATGGTGTGCATGTGGTGGATGAGCACATACAGGAGGAATTTAACCTGCACGCATTGCTGTTTGTAACCATCAATGATTGGCCCGCTCTCAATAACGTTTCAGGACAGACAAACAAGGGATACCACGCATGCACGCACTATTTAGCTGACACCAGAAGTATATACCTGGGAAGATGCAGGAAGAATGTGTACCTGGGCCATCGTCGATTTCTTCCGACCAACCATCAATGTCGAAAGAAAGGCAAGCATTTCAAAGGCGAGGCAGATCACCGGAAGAAGCTCGCCATGCGTACCGGTGATTATGTACTTGCTATGGTCAATGATTTACACGTAATCTTTGGAAAGGGTCCCGGCAGACTAGCTGTTCCGAGTGACGCTGAGGGACACACACCCATGTGGAAGAAGAAATCTATATTTTGGGACCTAACCGACTGGAAAGACCTAGAGGTCCGCTCTTCGATCGACGTGGTGCACGTGACAAAGAACCTTTGCATGAACCTGCTAGGCTTCTTGGGCGTGTATGGGAAGACAAAAGATACAGCTGAGGCACGGGAGGACCTGCAACATTTGCACGAAAAAAGACGGCATGCCTCCAAAGCAGTATGAAGGTCCTGCCAGCTACGCTCTTACCAAAGAAGAGAAGAAAATCTTCTTTGAATGCCTGCTTAGTATGAAGGTCCCGACTGCCTTCTCGTCAAATATAAAGGGAGTAATAAATATGGCAGAGAAAAAGTTTCAGAACTTAAAGTCTCATGACTGCCACGTGATTATGATGCAACTGCTTCCGGTTGCATTGAGGGGGCTTCTACCGGAAAACGTCCAATTAGCCATTGTGAAGCTATGTGCATTCCTCAATGCAATCTCTCAGAAGGTGATCGATCCAAAAATCATACCAAGGCTAAGGAGTGATGTGGTGCAATGTCTTGTCAGTTTCGAGCTGGTGTTCCCACCATCCTTCTTCAATATCATGACGCACGTCCTAGTTCATCTAGTTGACGAGATTGTCATTCTGGGCCCCGAATTTCTACACAATATGTACCCCTTTGAGAGGTTCATGGGAGTCCTAAAGAAATATGCCTGTAACCGCGCTAGGCCAGAAGGAAGCATCTCCATGGGCCATCAAACAGAGGATGTCATTGGATTTTGTGTTGACTTCATTCCTGGCCTTAAGAAGATAGGTCTCCTTGAATCGCGGTATGAGGGGAGAATGACTGGAAAAGGCACGCTTGGAGGGGACTCAATAATATGCAGGGATGGATATTCTTGGTCTCAAGCACACTACATAGTACTAGTGAACTCTACCTTGGTGACCTCGTATGTCGATGAACACAAGAACACTCTGCGCTGCAATAACCCGGAGCGGTGCGACGATTGGATTACAAGTGAACACATCAGGACTTTCAGCAGTTGGTTGTAAACACGTCTCAGAGGTGAGAACACTATTTGTGCTGAGCTGTATGTTGGAAATATGCCCTAGAGGCAATAATAAATTGGTTATTATTATTATATTTCCTTGTTCATCATAATCGTTTATTATCCATGCTATAATTGTATTGATAGGAAACTCAGATACATGTGTGGGTACATAGACAATACCATGTCCCTAGTAAGCCTCTAGTTGACTAGCTCGTTGATCAATAGATGGTTACGGTTTCCTAACCATGGACATTGGATGTCGTTGATAACGGGATCACATCATTAGGAGAATGATGTGATGGACAAGAACCAATCCTAAGCCTAGCACAAAGATCGTGTAGTTCGTATGCTAAAGCTTTTCTAATGTCAAGTATCATTTCCTTAGACCATGAGATTGTGCAACTCCCGGATACCGTAGGAATGCTTTGGGTGTACCAAACGTCACAACGTAACTGGGTGGCTATAAAGGTGCACTACGGGTATCTCCGAAAGTGTCTGTTAGGTTGGCACGAATCGAGACGGGGATTTGTCACTCCGTGTAACGGAGAGGTATCTCTGGGCCCACTCGGTAGGACATCATCATAATGTGCACAATGTGACCAAGGGGTTGATCATGGGATGATGTGTTATGGAACGAGTAAAGAGACTTGCCGGTAACGAGATTGAACAAGGTATTGGCATACCGACGATCGAATCTCGGGCAAGTACAATACCGCTAGACAAAGGGAATTGTATACGGGATCGATTGAGTCCTTGACATCGTGGTTCATCCGATGAGATCGTCGTGGAACATGTGGGAGCCAACATGGGTATCCAGATCCCGCTGTTGGTTATTGACCGGAGAACGTCTCGGTCATGTCTACATGGTTCCCGAACCCGTAGGGTCTACACACTTAAGGTTCGATGACGCTAGGGTTATAGGGAATAGATATACGTGGTTACCGAATGATGTTCGGAGTCCCGAATGAGATCCCGGACATCACGAGGAGTTCCGGAATGGTCCGGAGGTAAAGATTTATATATGGGAAGTCCTGTTTTGGTCACCAGAAAAGTTTCGGGTGCTATCCGCAACGTACCGGGACCACCGGGAGGGTCCCGGGGGTCCACCAAGTGGGGCCACCGGCCCGAGAGGGCAGCATGGGCCAAATGTGGGAGGGGACAAGCCCCAGGTGGGCTGGTGCGCCCCCCCCCACAAGGGCCCAAGGCGCCTAGGGTTTGGGGAGGGGGTGCTTCCACCTTACTTGGGGGGCAAGTTTCCTCCCTCTCCCCCCTTGGCCGCACCCTAGATGGGATCTAGGGCTGCCGCACCCCTTGGGGTGGGAACCCTAAAGGGGGGCGCACCCCCTCCCTCTCCCCTATATATACTCGAGGTTTTGGGGCTGCCATACACAAGAGTTTCCACCTCTCCCTGGCGCAGCCCTACCTCTCTTTCTCCTCATCTCTCGCGGTGCTTGGCGAAGCCCTGCTGGAATACCATGCTCCTCCATCACCACCACGCCGTTGTGCTGCTGCTGGATGGAGTCTTCCCCAACCTCTCCCTCTCTCCTTGCTGGATCAAGGCATGGGAGACGTCACCGGGCTGCACGTGTGTTGAACGCGGAGGTGTCGTCCGTTCGGCACTAGGATCTCCGGTGATTTGGATCACGACGAGTACGACTCCTTCAACCCCGTTCTCTTGAATGCTTCCGCTTAGCGATCTACAAGGGTATGTAGATGCACTCCCCTCTCTCTCGTTGCTAGTCTCTCCATAGATAGATCTTGGTGACTCGTAGGAAAATTTTGAATTTCTACTACGTTCCCCAACAGTGGTATCTGAGCTAGATCTATTGCGTAGTTTCTATGCACGAGTAGAACACAAGTTGTTGTGGGCATTGATTTTGTTCAATATGCTTATCGTTACTAGTCCAATCTTGTTTCAACGGTATTGTGGGATGAAGCGGCCCGGACCGACCTTACACGTACACCTACGTGAGACAGGTTCCACCGACTGACATGCACTTGTTGCATAAGGTGGCTAGCGGGTGCCAGTCTCTCCCACTTTAGTCGGAACGGATTCGATGAAAAGGGTCCTTATGAAGGGTAAATAGCAATTGGCATATCACGTTGTGGTTTTGCGTAGGTAAGAAACCTTCTTGCTAGAAACCCATAGCAGCCACGTAAAACATGCAAACAACAATTAGAGGACGTCTAACTTGTTTTTGCAGGGTATGCTATGTGATGTGATATGGTCAAGAAGAATGTGATGAATGATATGTGATGTATGAGATTGATCATGTTCTTGTAATAGGAATCACGACTTGCATGTCGATAAGTATGACAACTGGCAGGAGCCATAGGAGTTGTCTTAATTTATTGTATGACCTGTGTCGTGGTTCTAAGTCTGACAGTAGAATGGGGGGTAGGTAAGGAGAGGCAAGATCCTAGCTATGGAGTAGTTGTACACACGAGTGTTTAACGAGTTCAGGCCCTTCTCTGAGGAAGTAATAGCCCTACGTCTCGGAGCCCGGAGGCGGTCGACTGGTTTATGCGTATATGAATTACAGGGGTGCGAACCCTTCTACCAGTGGAGGGGGGTGGCTTATATAGAGGACGCCAGGACCCCAACCAACCCACGTAGCAGAGGGTTAAAGTACATTAAGGCCGGGCGTTACTGGTAACGCCCTACATAAAGTGTCATCATGACCATTAAGACTACTTAATTACAGACCGTTTGGACACAGAGTAGATCCTGAACTCCTGATGGTCGAGTGAGTCTTCATGGTCGAGTGTCTTTAGGTTCGTCGAGTGTCTTCTAGTCGGTCGAGTGGAGTCACTCTTGGTCAAGTGGAGTCCCTCTTGGTCGACTGGAAGGTAGCTTCGTCTAAGGATGTCCTTTGGTATGGTATCCTAGATAGGTCCATGACCCTACCCTAGGTACATAACATCATCATTAGCCCCCGAATGGATCGAGGTTCGAGTGAGGAAGGAGTTGATGATTTTCTCCGACTCACTTCCTATGCTTTGATTATGTCGTATCTTGGATCGGCGATTTTTCTTTCGGCGTTGGCATCAACTTTTACTTCAGTCGCCTTGATCCATTCTTGTCTTCTGTCGAGTGAACTTTTTGAACTTTGGTGAACTTCCGAGCGACGGATCGCAGGAAAGATATCGTCTGACAGATTGATCTGCTGTTAGCGGATTTTGCGGGATCCAAAATTTGGGAAGCGCGCGAAGCAGGGCGGACCGCGGCAATCGGATGGGATAAGGCGTGGACGCCTCGATTTCTGCGCCGCCTTTTTCGCCACGTATCATGCGTGCGCGACTGTTTCGGGATGTGACAGGATCGCCCGGACCCGCTCGTCAGCCAGTCGGAAGTTCCCTTATATAAAGCGCCGGGGGAGGGTTTTTTGAACAGTGCCTTCCCATTCTTCTCTCTTCCCTCTTTGCCTCCGCCCACTGCGCCTGCTCTCGCCTCCGCCTATCCACTCCTCGCGCGCTTCGCCGGCGACAATGGTGAAGGAGAAGACGGCGGCCCTAGAGCGCGCGAAGAAGGCGACGGCGACGGGGAAAGCAAAGGGGAGACCGTCCAGCCGGGGCGGATCTTCGTCAAGGTCCCGCCTGCCGAAGGGTTGGGTCCAAGGGGATTGGATCCGCTCGACCATCACTGAGAAAGATCTCAATGACCTGGCCAATGAGGGACTGATCCCCCACGGGTCAGCGAGGCTTCCGGGGACCGAGTGTCAACCGCAGCCGCAGGAGGGTGAGTGCGTTCTCTTAGCCACTCACGTAGACCGTGGTTTTTCTCTGCCGTTGAGTGTTTTCTTCCGGGGGTTTCTAAATTTCTTTGGGGCGCAACTCCACCATTTCACCCCCAATTCCATCACCTATCTTGCTGCCTTTGTGTCCATGTGCGAGAACTTCCTGGGTTGTCGGCCACACTGGGGTCTCTTTAAGCACATATTCACCTGTCGCTCACAGACAGTGAAAAAGGCAAGTCCGGACAATGAGAGGACTAAGGTTATCCAAATGTGTGGTGGCCTTGGGATCCAGATGAGGAATAAGAGTACCTTCCCGGCCATGACCCTTCCTGAGTCGGTCAGAGGGTGGCAGTCGACTTGGTTCTACTGCCAAGACGAGTCGACGCCGGGGCAGTCGACTGGTCTCCCTCCGTTTTCCATGGACCAGTGGACAAACCCTCTTCTCTGAAAGTGCTTCCTGAGGAGAAAGTTCAGGTAAAAATGCTGATGGAGCGCGTAGTCCAACTCGTTAGAGAAGGAGTGACAGGTATGGATCTTCTGGAGGTCTTCCTTAGGCGGCGCATCCAACCACTTCAGTACCGAGGCCATCCAATGTGGCTGTATTGTGGGACCGAGGACACCACTCGGGTCCATCCAGAGGCAGTCGACGACGCCACACTGGAGAGGTGGGTGATCGCGATCACGGGTAATAAGGACAACCCTCGAGGAACCAGGAGGATCCCACCACTCGACTGTACCTACACACCGGACACGGTATGGCCATTTATTTCCAATCGCAATCTTGCTTTATCCATTCTGCTTTGCTGTGAATTGGTCGAGTGATCTTTGTTTTGCCTTGTTTCCTGACAGGCCACCATGGAGTTATACTCGATGCCCAATGGAGCGCAGACACCGACTGAAGAGGAGGAAGGAAGTGGGGGCGAAAGCCCGGAGGAGTGGGATTCGGATGATGACGACGACAATGAGGCTGAAGACTCTAATGAGGAGGAAGAGGGGGAGGAGGAGGAGGAAGTTGCACCTCCCCGCTCAGAAAGACGCTCGAAGCTTGTCCATGATCCCGCGACTGAGCGTGGTAAGGGGGTCGCGACTGCTACCCAGTCGACCAAGCGCCCTCGGACTACTTCTCCGGCGCCGACTAAGAAGTCTCCGAAGCAATCTCGAGTGGCACCATCGAAACCTGCGAAGGTCTTGCCGAAGATGAAGATGGTGATCCCCACTATCTCAGGGTAATGGTAGTCTTGAGTTTTCCCCGTTTCATGAACTTGTTCTTGGTCGACTTATGGGTCAATCGACTGACTTCTGGAACTGCAGTGCTGCTACTTCTGATACTTCAGCCAGGGCTGAAGACCACGAGATGGAGGATGCTGCTACCTCAAAACCTGGTATGACTCCTGTGATGTCGTTTTCAATCGACTGACTTATTGTCTCTAATTTTGATTCTTTCTGCAGCTTCATCTAACATTGTTATTGACCTTCCTGACGACGACGACGAAGAACCACCAAGGCAGAGGAGGAGCAAGAAAACGTCTGCCGGCAAGGCGACTCAGGATGCGCCAGCACCTGAGACGTTGGTCGGGGAGGGAGACAACGTCACTCGGCCTACCGTAACCTTTGCGGTGCTGTTGACGAGTGCTCGTCCTTCGTCGTCGAGTGCTGCTCAACCCTTGCTTTTCTCCACCTACCCCGTTCCAGAAGACCAAGCTAGTACCGCTAAAGAAGCAATACGCCAAGCGGGGGTCATGATGGAGCAAGTGAAGGTAATACGAGAAGCCAGCCAGGCAGCCTATGACGCCAGTTCGGCTCTTCAGAGTAATGTTCAGGTCAGTCGATCACTGCCTGTTCTGTTAGGATATGATATCTGAAAACTCTTCTTTCTGAAATTCTTAGAGTTTGTCCTACACCCACTGGGTGTGTCGATTGAAATTCCGGATTAGTGGGGGCACGCTGAGTGCACCCACTGGGTGTAGTCCCCAAGGCTATGGTCGACTGCTGGCAGTCGACCATAGGCTTTAAGTTTTTTTCCTTACTCGACTAGGTCGAATAAATTCATAGACCGGTGGGGGCACGCTATGTGCACCCACTGGGTGTAGTCCCCGAGACTGTGGTCGACTGCTGGCAGTCGACTATAGTCTGAAGAACATCTCTCCCCCCTTTTTTGCGTTGGTCGACTGGTCGACTCTAACTGATGAAACTAGTGGGGGCACGCTGAGTGCACCCACTGGGTGTAGTCCCCGAGACTATGGTCGAATGTTTGTATTCGGCCGTAGTCTTAGAAACGCTATGATTTTCCTTACTCACTCGGAAGTGAATTGTCTTTGACATCTGTCGATTGGTTCTTCGTAGAAATCTTGTGACCTTGCGGCTCGTTATACTGAGTTGGAGAACAAACACATTCAGATCGAGCTCGATCTGAAACTGGCCCAAGAGAACTTAACGAAGGCGAAGGAGGAAGCTAAAGGTATGCTTGGTGAGGTCTTTGACGACTTCCTTTGTCTCTTACTTGTTTCCGAATCTAATCTCACTGTAACTTTGCAGACAAAGTGAGGGATGCCCTGAAGAAGCAAGAGCTTGACTTGGCTGAGATGCAAAAAACTGCTTTAGAGAAGACCAGGCTTGCGGATGAGAAGCTGGCTTCAGTGACCAAGCTTGAAGAAGAAAACACCAATCTAAAAGCTGCTCTTGATGCTGCCAACCAGGAGGTCAGTCGACTGAAAAGTGACAAGACCACCCTGAACGACAAGGCCAGCGAGTTGAAGAGAAAGAAGAATGATCTAGAGGCTTATCTGGGTGGACTCGCCAAGAAGTTGTTCCTCATGCTTGAAGGTAATCCTTTGTATCAAACAAATACTTTAATTGTAACCTCCGACTGTTTGTCTTGACTCGGTGGTTGTGCTTGCAGAATTTTGTCAGAACTTTGAAGAGGAGACTGGTCGACTGGAAGTAAACTTGGACTCCATCAACTCTCCCATGAAAGATGAAGTCGCCATGAATGTGCTCCGGCTTGAATCTCATGTTGCTGCTGTCATCGACTATCTCGCAAGGCTGAAGGTCGCAACTTCTCGCATCGACACAACACTCTGGCCAAGAGAGACACTCCAGAACGACCTCGAGTCCCTGATGACTCGACTGAACGAGGTCCCAAGTCGAGTGCAGAAGTTGAAGAAGTCTTCGGCCAGGTGCGGTGCGGATGTTGCTCTGTCTCTGGTCCACATTCACTGCAAGGATGCACGAGAGGACAAGCTGGTGGCTCTTAGGGTGGCTAACACCAAGAAGCACGATTTCAGATCTTTCATGGAGACCTTCATTGCTGCTGCCACTCGGATTGCAGATGGAATTGATCTGGACGAGTTTGTTGCACCTTCCAGCCCTCCACAGGAGGGGTAAAAAACTTCTGAGCTTGATACTTTAAATTTGCCTCAGTATGCCGAGTGAGTTTTGTAACCGACAAACCTTAACAGGCCTAGCGCCTGAGCACTTTCGGTTCCGTTAGGTGTTATCCGAACTTGGATTCAACGTTGAATATGTTTGCATTTGGTTTGAGGTGTCTTTTGCAGGTTAAAGCGAAGCGCTCGTTGCAATCGACTTGTTCCCCAATACACTTAGGCGAGCACTGGGCTGCAACTAAGCCCCCGAGTGAAAGGTTTGCTCTCCACTCGGCAGGATTTCACATACTTAGGCGAGCGCTAGGCTGCAGCTAAGCCCCCGAGTGGGAGGTTTGCTCTCCACTCGGCAGGATTTCACATACTTAGGCGGGCGCTAGGCTGCAGCCAAGCCCCCGAGTGGGAGGTTTGCTCTCCACTCGGTAGGATTTCACATACTTAGGCGAGCACTAGGTTGCAGCTAAGCCCCTGAGTGGGGGGTTTGCTCTCCACTCGGTAGGATTTTAGATACTTAGGCGAGCATTAGGCTGCAGCTAAGCCCCCGTGTGGGAGGTTTGCTCTCCACTCGGTAGGATTTTCAAGAACTTAGTCGA
>NC_057807.1:565632657-565654631 GCF_018294505.1 Triticum aestivum
TTAGGCGAGCACTGGGCTGCAGCTAAGCCCCCGAGTGGGAGGTTTGCTCTCCACTCGGTAGGATTTTCAAGAACTTAGGCGAGCACTGGGCTGCAGCTAAGCCTCCGAGTGGGAGGTTTGCTCTCCATTCGGTAGGATTTTGTATTGGTGGCGTAGCTCAGAAGGAGAGGGTAGCAGCCGACCTGCACCTCGTCCTCCTTGCAGAGCGCATGTTGTATTTGTGTCGTAGCTCGAAAGGAGAGAGTAGCAGTCGACCTGCACCTCGTCTTCCTTGCAGAGCGCACATTGTACTTATGGCGTAGCTCGGAAGGAAAGGGTAGCAGTCGACCTGCACCTCATCTTCCTTGCAGAGCGCACGTTGTACTTGTGGCGTAGCTCGGAAGGAGAGGGTAGCAGTCGACCTGCACCTCGTCCTCCTTGCATAAGGTGGCTAGCGGGTGCCAGTCTCTCCCACTTTAGTCGGAACGGATTCGATGAAAAGGGTCCTTATGAAGGGTAAATAGCAATTGGCATATCACGTTGTGGTTTTGCGTAGGTAAGAAACCTTCTTGCTAGAAACCCATAGCAGCCACGTAAAACATGCAAACAACAATTAGAGGACGTCTAACTTGTTTTTGCAGGGTATGCTATGTGATGTGATATGGTCAAGAAGAATGTGATGAATGATATGTGATGTATGAGATTGATCATGTTCTTGTAATAGGAATCACGACTTGCATGTCGATAAGTATGACAACTGGCAGGAGCCATAGGAGTTGTCTTAATTTATTGTATGACCTGTGTCGTGGTTCTAAGTCTGACGGTAGAATGGGGGGTAGGTAAGGAGAGGCAAGATCCTAGCTATGGAGTAGTTGTACACACGAGTGTTTAACGAGTTCAGGCCCTTCTCTGAGGAAGTAATAGCCCTACGTCTCGGAGCCCGGAGGCGGTCGACTGGTTTATGCGTATATGAATTACAGGGGTGCGAACCCTTCTACCAGTGGAGGGGGGTGGCTTATATAGAGGACGCCAGGACCCCAACCAACCCACGTAGCAGAGGGTTAAAGTACATTAAGGCCGGGCGTTACTGGTAACGCCCTACATAAAGTGTCATCATGACCATTAAGACTACTTAATTACAGACCGTTTGGACACAGAGTAGATCCTGAACTCCTGATGGTCGAGTGAGTCTTCATGGTCGAGTGTCTTTAGGTTCGTCGAGTGTCTTCTAGTCGGTCGAGTGGAGTCACTCTTGGTCAAGTGGAGTCCCTCTTGGTCGACTGGAAGGTAGCTTCGTCTAAGGATGTCCTTTGGTATGGTATCCTAGATAGGTCCATGACCCTACCCTAGGTACATAACATCATCATTAGCCCCCGAATGGATCGAGGTTCGAGTGAGGAAGGAGTTGATGATTTTCTCCGACTCACTTCCTATGCTTTGATTATGTCGTATCTTGGATCGGCGATTTTTCTTTCGGCGTTGGCATCAACTTTTACTTCAGTCGCCTTGATCCATTCTTGTCTTCTGTCGAGTGAACTTTTTGAACTTTGGTGAACTTCCGAGCGACGGATCGCAGGAAAGATATCGTCTGACAGATTGATCTGCTGTTAGCGGATTTTGCGGGATCCAAAATTTGGGAAGCGCGCGAAGCGGGGCGGACCGCGGCAATCGGATGGGATAAGGCGTGGACGCCTCGATTTCTGCGTCGCCTTTTTCGCCACGTATCATGCGTGCGCGACTGTTTCGGGATGTGACAGGATCGCCCGGACCCGCTCGTCAGCCAGTCGGAAGTTCCCTTATATAAAGCGCCGGGGGAGGGTTTTTTGAACAGTGCCTTCCCATTCTTCTCTCTTCCCTCTTTGCCTCCGCCCACTGCGCCTGCTCTCGCCTCCGCCTATCCACTCCTCGCGCGCTTCGCCGGCGACAATGGTGAAGGAGAAGACGTGGCCCTAGAGCGCGCGAAGAAGGCGACGGCGACGGGGAAAGCAAAGGGGAGACCGTCCAGCCGGGGCGGATCTTCGTCAAGGTCCCGCCTGCCGAAGGGTTGGGTCCAAGGGGATTGGATCCGCTCGACCATCACTGAGAAAGATCTCAATGACCTGGCCAATGAGGGACTGATCCCCCACGGGTCAGCGAGGCTTCCGGGGACCGAGTGTCAACCGCAGCCGCAGGAGGGTGAGTGCGTTCTCTTAGCCACTCACGTAGACCGTGGTTTTTCTCTGCCGTTGAGTGTTTTCTTCCGGGGGTTTCTGAATTTCTTTGGGGCGCAACTCCACCATTTCACCCCCAATTCCATCACCTATCTTGCTGCCTTTGTGTCCATGTGCGAGAACTTCCTGGGTTGTCGACCACACTGGGGTCTCTTTAAGCACATATTCACCTGTCGCTCACAGACAGTGAAAAAGGCAAGTCCGGACAATGAGAGGACTAAGGTTATCCAAATGTGTGGTGGCCTTGGGATCCAGATGAGGAATAAGAGTACCTTCCCGGCCATGACCCTTCCTGAGTCGGTCAGAGGGTGGCAGTCGACTTGGTTCTACTGCCAAGACGAGTCGACGCCGGGGCAGTCGACTGGTCTCCCTCCGTTTTCCATGGACCAGTGGACAAACCCTCTTCTCTGAAAGTGCTTCCTGAGGAGAAAGTTCAGGTAAAAATGCTGATGGAGCGCGTAGTCCAACTCGTTAGAGAAGGAGTGACAGGTATGGATCTTCTGGAGGTCTTCCTTAGGCGGCGCATCCAACCACTTCAGTACCGAGGCCATCCGATGTGGCTGTATTGTGGGACCGAGGACACCACTTGGGTCCATCCAGAGGCAGTCGACGACGCCACACTGGAGAGGTGGGTGATCGCGATCACGGGTAATAAGGACAACCCTCGAGGAACCAGGAGGATCCCACCACTCGACTGTACCTACACACCGGACACGGTATGGCCATTTATTTCCAATCGCAATCTTGCTTTATCCATTCTGCTTTGCTGTGAATTGGTCGAGTGATCTTTGTTTTGCCTTGTTTCCTGACAGGCCACCATGGAGTTATACTCGATGCCCAATGGAGCGCAGACACCGACTGAAGAGGAGGAAGGAAGTGGGGGCGAAAGCCCGGAGGAGTGGGATTCGGATGATGACGACGACGATGAGGCTGAAGACTCTAATGAGGAGGAAGAGGGGGAGGAGGAGGAGGAAGTTGCACCTCCCCGCTCGGAAAGACGCTCGAAGCTTGTCCATGATCCCGTGACTGAGCGTGGTAAGGGGGTCGCGACTGCTACCCAGTCGACCAAGCGCCCTCGGACTACTTCTCCAGCACCGACTAAGAAGTCTCCGAAGCAATCTCGAGTGGCACCGTCGAAACCTGCGAAGGTCTTGCCGAAGATGAAGATGGTGATCCCCACTATCTCAGGGTAATGGTAGTCTTGAGTTTTCCCCGTTTCATGAACTTGTTCTTGGTCGACTTATGGGCCAATCGACTGACTTCTGGAACTGCAGTGCTGCTACTTCTGATACTTCAGCCAGGGCTGAAGACCACGAGATGGAGGATGCTGCTACCTCAAAACCTGGTATGACTCCTGTGATGTCGTTTTCAATCGACTGACTTATTGTCTCTAATTTTGATTCTTTCTGCAGCTTCATCTAACATTGTTATTGACCTTCCTGACGACGACGACGAAGAACCACCAAGGCAGAGGAGGAGCAAGAAAACGTCTGCCGGCAAGGCGACTCAGGATGCGCCAGCACCTGAGACGTTGGTCGGGGAGGGAGACAACGTCACTCGGCCTACCGTAACCTTTGCGGTGCTGTTGACGAGTGCTCGTCCTTCGTCGTCGAGTGCTGCTCAACCCTTGCTTTTCTCCACCTACCCCGTTCCAGAAGACCAAGCTAGTACCGCTAAAGAAGCAATACGCCAAGCGGGGGTCATGATGGAGCAAGTGAAGGTAATACGAGAAGCCAGCCAGGCAGCCTATGACGCCAGTTCGGCTCTTCAGAGTAATGTTCAGGTCAGTCGATCACTGCCTGTTCTGTTAGGATATGATATCTGAAAACTCTTCTTTCTGAAATTCTTAGAGTTTGTCCTACACCCACTGGGTGTGTCGATTGAAATTCCGGATTAGTGGGGGCACGCTGAGTGCACCCACTGGGTGTAGTCCCCAAGGCTATGGTCGACTGCTGGCAGTCGACCATAGGCTTTAAGTTTTTTCCTTACTCGACTAGGTCGAATAAATTCATAGACCGGTGGGGGCACGCTAAGTGCACCCACTGGGTGTAGTCCCCGAGACTGTGGTCGACTGCTGGCAGTCGACTATAGTCTGAAGAACATCTCTCCCCCCTTTTTTGCGTTGGTCGACTGGTCGACTCTAACTGATGAAACTAGTGGGGGCACGCTGAGTGCACCCACTGGGTGTAGTCCCCGAGACTATGGTCGAATGTTTGTATTCGGTCGTAGTCTTAGAAACGCTATGATTTTCCTTACTCACTCGGAAGTGAATTGTCTTTGACATCTGTCGATTGGTTCTTCGTAGAAATCTTGTGACCTTGCGGCTCGTTATACTGAGTTGGAGAACAAACACATTCAGATCGAGCTCGATCTGAAACTGGCCCAAGAGAACTTAACGAAGGCGAAGGAGGAAGCTAAAGGTATGCTTGGTGAGGTCTTTGACGACTTCCTTTGTCTCTTACTTGTTTCCGAATCTAATCTCACTGTAACTTTGCAGACAAAGTGAGGGATGCCCTGAAGAAGCAAGAGCTTGACTTGGCTGAGATGCAAAAAACTGCTTTAGAGAAGACCAGGCTTGCGGATGAGAAGCTGGCTTCAGTGACCAAGCTTGAAGAAGAAAACACCAATCTAAAAGCTGCTCTTGATGCTGCCAACCAGGAGGTCAGTCGACTGAAAAGTGACAAGACCACCCTGAACGACAAGGCCAGCGAGTTGAAGAGAAAGAAGAACGATCTAGAGGCTTATCTGGGTGGACTCGCCAAGAAGTTGTTCCTCATGCTTGAAGGTAATCCTTTGTATCAAACAAATACTTTAATTATAACCTCCGACTGTTTGTCTTGACTCGGTGGTTGTGCTTGCAGAATTTTGTCAGAACTTTGAAGAGGAGACTGGTCGACTGGAAGTAAACTTGGACTCCATCAACTCTCCCATGAAAGATGAAGTCGCCATGAATGTGCTCCGGCTTGAATCTCATGTTGCTGCTGTCATCGACTATCTCGCAAGGCTGAAGGTCGCAACTTCTCGCATCGACACAACACTCTGGCCAAGAGAGACACTCCAGAACGACCTCGAGTCCCTGATGACTCGACTGAACGAGGTCCCAAGTCGAGTGCAGAAGTTGAAGAAGTCTTCGGCCAGGTGCGGTGCGGATGTTGCTCTGTCTCTGGTCCGCATTCACTGCAAGGATGCACGAGAGGACAAGCTGGTGGCTCTTAGGGTGGCTAACACCAAGAAGCACGATTTCAGATCTTTCATGGAGACCTTCATTGCTGCTGCCACTCGGATTGCAGATGGAATTGATCTGGACGAGTTTGTTGCACCTTCCAGCCCTCCACAGGAGGGGTAAAAAACTTCTGAGCTTGATACTTTAAATTTGCCTCAGTATGCCGAGTGAGTTTTGTAACCGACAAACCTTAACAGGCCTAGCACCTGAGCACTTTCGGTTCCGTTAGGTGTTATCCGAACTTGGATTCAACGTTGAATATGTTTGCATTTGGTTTGAGGTGTCTTTTGCAGGTTAAAGCGAAGCGCTCGTTGCAATCGACTTGTTCCCCAATACACTTAGGCGATTACTGGGCTGCAACTAAGCCCCCGAGTGAAAGGTTTGCTCTCCACTCGGTAGGATTTCACATACTTAGGCGAGCGCTAGGCTGCAG
Organism: Triticum aestivum; assembly: GCF_018294505.1. Taxonomy (NCBI): domain Eukaryota; kingdom Viridiplantae; phylum Streptophyta; class Magnoliopsida; order Poales; family Poaceae; genus Triticum; species Triticum aestivum. The sequence continues at coordinate 565,638,503 of NC_057807.1, forward strand.
CTAAGCCCCCGAGTGGGAGGTTTGCTCTCCACTCGGCAGGATTTCACATACTTAGGCGGGCGCTAGGCTGCAGCCAAGCCCCCGAGTGGGAGGTTTGCTCTCCACTCGGTAGGATTTCACATACTTAGGTGAGCACTAGGTTGCAGCTAAGCCCCCGAGTGGGGGGTTTGCTCTCCACTCGGTAGGATTTTAGATACTTAGGCGAGCATTAGGCTGCAGCTAAGCCCCCGAGTGGGAGGTTTGCTCTCCACTCGGTAGGATTTTCAAGAACTTAGTCGAGCACTTGGCTGCAGCTAAGCCCCCGAGTGGGAGGTTTGCTCTCCACTCGTTAGGATTCTCAAGAACTTAGGCGAGCACTGGACTGCAGCTAAGCCCCCGAGTGGGAGGTTTGCTCTCCACTCGGTAGGATTTTCAAGAATTTAGGCGAGCACTGGGCTGCAGCTAAGCCCCCGAGTGGGAGGTTTGCTCTCCATTCGGTAGGATTTTCAAGAACTTAGGCGAGCACTGGGCTGCAGCTAAGCCTCCGAGTGGGAGGTTTGCTCTCCATTCGGTAGGATTTTGTATTGGTGGCGTAGCTCAGAAGGAGAGGGTAGCAGCCGACCTGCACCTCGTCCTCCTTGCAGAGCGCACGTTGTATTTGTGGCGTAGCTCGAAAGGAGAGAGTAGCAGTCGACCTGCACCTCGTCTTCCTTGCAGAGCGCACATTGTACTTGTGGCGTAGCTCGGAAGGAAAGGGTAGCAGTCGACCTGCACCTCGTCTTCCTTGCAGAGCGCACGTTGTACTTGTGGCGTAGCTCGGAAGGAGAGGGTAGCAGTCGACCTGCACCTCGTCCTCCTTGCGAAACGCACGTTGTATTTGTACTTAGGCGAGCGCAATGCTGCAGCTAAGCCTTCGAGTGGAAGGCTGGCTTACCACTCGACAGGATTTTATTTATCTTAGGCGAGTACTTGGACTGCAGCTAAGCCTCCGAGTGGAAGGTTGGCTTACCACTCGACAGGATTTTGTTTATCTTAGGCGAGTACTTGGACTGCAGCTAAGCCTCTGAGTGGAAGGTTGGCTTACCACTTGGTAGGATTTTATTTATCTTAGGCGAGTACTTGGACTGCAGCTAAGCCTCCGAGTGGAAGGCTGGCTTACCACTCGGTAGGATTTTGTTTATCTTAGGCGAAACGGATTTCGCAGCTAAGCCTTCGTGTGGGAGACTGGCTCACCACTCGGTTAGGTTTTTTTTACAGACTTGGGCAAATCGGATTCGCAGCCAAGCCACCCACTGGGGGGTTATTTTGAGTGGACAAAAGAAATAACGATTACTGGGAAAATTATAAATCTCTTGTCTTTGATAAATAAACTACAGAAGTACTTTTATTACAACTCATCCGAGTGAATACTTAGGTGTAGAAGGGGCGGAGAAGATCCGCGTTCCAAGCTCGGGGCTTGTCGATCTGATGTTCGACGTTATAAAGACGGTATGCTCCATTGTGGAGAACCTTGGTGACGATGAAGGGACCTTCCCAAGAAGGAGCAAGCTTGTGTGGTTTCTGCTGATCCACTCGGAGAACTAAATCTCCTTCCTGTAAGGCTCGACTCTTCACGTTTTTGGTGTGGAAGCGACGCAAGTCTTGTTGATAAATGGTCGATCTGATCAGAGCCATCTCCCTTTCTTCCTCTAATAGGTCGACTGCATCCTGCCGTGTTGTTCTGCTTCAGCTTCGGTGTAGAGCTCAACCCGGGGAGCATTGTGGAGAAGGTCGCTTGGCAAGACCGCTTCAGCTCCGTAGACCAAGAAGAATGGAGTTCTTCCAGTCGACCGGTTGGGCGTGGTCCTTAACCCCAAAGCACCGAGGGAAGTTTGTCGACCCATGCACCAGCCGCATGCTTAAGATCACGCATCAAACGGGGTTTCAACCCTTTGAGAATCAAACCGTTGGCTCGTTCTGCCTATCCATTCGACTGTGGATGAGCGACTGAAGCATAGTCGACTCGCGTGCCTTGAGATGTGCAGAAAGCTCTGAACTCTTCGGAGTCGAAGTTTGACCCGTTGTCCGTGATGATGCTGTGCGGGACCCCGTATCTGAATATTAATTCTCTGATGAAGCTGACAGCAGTACCGGCATCGAGGTTTTTGATGGGTTTAGCTTCGATCCACTTAGTGAACTTGTCGACTACTACCAGCACATGGGTAAAACCGCTTCTGCCTGTTCTCAAAGGACGGATCATATCCAAACCCCACACTGCAAAGGGCTAGACGAGTGGTATAGTCTTCAAAGCTGACGCGGGCTTGTGCAACATATTGGAGTAAAATTGACATCCCTCGCACTTGTCAACTATCTCCTTCGCCATTTCATTCGCTCTTGGCCAATAAAATCCGGCTCGGTATGCTTTGGCCACGATGGTCCGAGAGGACGCATGATGGCCACAGGTCCCCGAGTGGATGTCATCAAGGATTATTCGACCTTCCTCCGATGTTATGCATTTCTGACCAACTCCAGTCGCGCTTTCTCTGTACAACTGTCCTCTTATCACGGTAAAGGCCTTAGATCGGCGGACAATCTGTCGAGCCTCTTCTTCGTCCTCCGGGAGTTCTTTCCTCAAGATATACGTGATGTATGGTACTGTCCAATCTGGAGTGATCACCAAAACCTCCATGATCAGGTCGACCACTGCTAGGACTTCAACCTCAGTCGGGTCCGTAACACTCTTAGGTTGCGGAGCTTCATCGGTAAAAGGATCTTCTACGACTGATGGAGTGTGGATATGCTCCAAGAACACATCACTGGGGATGGCCTCTCTCTTGGATCCTATCTTCGCCAGATCGTCAGCTGCTTGATTTTTCAGTCGGGGTATGTGGTGGAGCTCTAACCCTTCGAACTTCTTTTCGAGCTTCCTCACTGCATTGCAGTATCCAGTCATGGCTGGGCTTCTAACGTCCCACTCCTTCATCACCTGATTGACCACCAAATCTGAGTCGCCATAAACCATAAGACGACGGACGCCGAGTGAGATGGCCATGCGCAACCCATACAAGAGTGCTTCATATTCTGCTTCATTGTTGGAGGAATCAAAGTGGATTTGGAGCACATATCTGAGTTTATCTCCTCGGGGGGAAACCAAAACAACCCCAGCACCAGAACCGTTTAACATCTTAGATCCATCAAAGAACATGGTCCAATGCTCCGAGTGAACTTGAATCGGCTGCTGTTGCTCAATCCACTCAGCAAGGAAATCTGCTATAGCCTGGGACTTAATGGCTTTCTTTGCCTCGAATTTGACATCAAGGGGAAGGAGTTCAATCGCCCATTTAGCCACTCGACCAGTTGCATCTCTGTTATGAAGAATCTCTGACAATGGTGCATCGCTGACGACTGTAATGTCATGATCAGAGAAATAATGAGCAACCTTCTTCATGGTCATGTAGATCCCATACACAAGCTTCTGATAATGAGGATATCTTTGCTTTGATGGGGTCAAAACTTCAGAGAGATAATACACTGGGCGCTGAACTTTGAAGGCTTTCCCTTCTTCTTCCCGCTCGACCGTAAGTACTGTACTGACGACTTGTCCTGTGGCTGCAATATAAAGCAACAGAGGCTCTTTGCTGATTGGAGCAGCAAGCACCGGCTGGGTGGAGAGCAGAGTTTTTAACTCGGCAAATGCTGCATTAGCTTCTGGAGTCCACTCGAACTTGTCTGCCTTCTTCATCAGTCGGTAAAGGGGCAATGCCTTCTCACCGAGGCGAGAGATGAATTGACTTAAAGCGGCCAAGCATCCAGTAAGCTTCTGGACGTCGTGCACACGCACAGGGCGTTTCATTCGGAGTATGGTGCCGACTTTTTCTGGGTTAGCATTGATTCCTCGTTCTGAAACGAGAAAACCGAGTAACTTTCCGCCAGGTACTCCAAATGTGCACTTCGATGGATTGAGCTTGATATCGTACCTTCTGAGATTGGCAAATGTTTCGGCTAGGTCAGTCAATGGGTCGGAACCTTTTCGTGACTTGACCACGATATCATCCATGTATGCTTCCACATTTCGACTGATTTGAGTGAGTAAACACTTTTGAATCATTCTCATGAACGTGGCTCCGGCATTCTTGAGGCCGAATGGCATGGTGATATAGCAGAAGCACCCGAATGGAGTGATGAAAGCTGTTTTAATTTCGTCAGGTCCATACAGACGGATCTGATGATACCCGGAATAAGCGTCTAGAAAAGACAATCTCTCGCACCCTGCGGTCGAGTCGACAATTTGGTCGATGCGAGGGAGAGGAAAATGATCTTTCGGGCAGGCCCGATTGATATGTTTGAAATCAATGCACATACAAAGTGAGTTGTCCTTCTTGGGAACCATGACAACATTGGCGAGCCACTCGGAGTGGTATATCTCTCGGATGAACTCTGCTGCAAGGAGTCGATACACCTCCTCGCCAATGGCTTTTTTCTTCTGAACGGCGGACCATCGAAGATGTTCTTTAACGGGTTTCGCTTTTGAGTCGACTCGAAGGCGATGCTCAGCCAGCCCCCTGGGAACACCCGACATGTCAGCTGGCTTCCATGCAAAGATGTCCCAGTTCTCACGGAGGAACTGGATGAGCGCTTCTTCCTATTTAGAGTCGAGTGTTGTGGAAATATGGGTTAGAGCTGCATTGGGGTCAGTTGGGTGGATATGAACTGGCTTCGTCTCCCCGGACGACGGAAATGCTGACTCTGTGGCGGGCTTCTTGGCCCGCAGCAAATCACTCGGATCTGCATTCTTCTTGTATTCCTCCAGCTCTACCACTGTTATCTGGTCGTCCGCAATCTTTGAGCCTTTCTGGAAACACTCTTCTGCCTTCTTCCGGCTGCCAGTGATGGTGATCACGCCTTTGGGGCCAGGCATCTTTAACTTGAGGTACACATAACATGGTCGAGCCATGAAGCGTGCATAGGCCGGTCTTCCCAAAATAGCATGGTAGGCACTTCGGAAATCCATGACTTCAAATGTCAGCTTCTCTTTGCGGAAATGCTTCGAGTCGCCGAACACCACATCCAGAGCTATTTGGCCGAGTGACTCAGCCTTCTTTCCTGGGATGACTCCGTGAAAACTCATGTTGCTGGAACTGAGCCTGGACATCGGAATGCCCATTCCCTTGAGCGTCTCTGCATACAGTATATTCAATCCACTGCTGCCATCCATCAATACCTTCGTCAGTCGAGTGCCTTCGACGACTCGGTCGACCACCAGCGCTTGCCTCCCAGGGGTGGCAATGTGAGTAGGATGATCAGACTGGTCGAAAGTAATGGGAGTTTGCGACCATCTCAGATAGTTTGGTGTCACCAGGGCGACCATATTGACCTCATGGTTGATCACTTTCGGTCGACTTTTGCTCTCTACATCAGGAAAAATCATCAGAGTGGAGTTGACATGAGGGTACTCTCCATCACTGTCCTCCTTGTCCTCAGCCTTGTCCGACTCCTTCTCTTTGTCCTTTGGCTGTTTCCCTTGAAACTGCTGGATTAAGAGCCGGCACTGGCGAGTGGTATGCTTTGGGTAGATGAAGTTACCCTCTTCGTCTTTCTTCGTGTGGATATGACACGGTAGATCCATCACGTCATTACCTTCCTTATCTTTTACCTTCTTGGGGTTCCAAGATCCTTTGGGCTTCCCTTTGAATTTGCCCTGAGTCACGGCCAGAGCCTCTCCAGGAGCAGCTGGCTCGGCCTTCCGTTTTTGCTTCCTACTGGAGTTTCTTTTATCCGACTGACTCGGCTTGTATTTGCCACTCCAGAGTCGGTCCTCTTCTTCTCCATTGGCGTACTTGGTGGCTATTTCCATCATCCGACTCAGGGTCATATCTCCAGTTCGACCAAACTTCAGGCTCAACTCTCTGTTCTTGACGCCATCCTTGAAGGCGCAGACCGCTTGATGGTCTGACACATTCTCTACAGTATGATGCAAAGTGATCCATCTCTGGATGTAATCTCTCAGAGTTTCACTCGACTTTTGTACGCAAACTTGCAGCTCTGCCAATCCGGCCGGCCACTTGCAAGTTCCCTCGAACGTCCTGACGAACACTCGGAAAGATCTTCCCAAGTGTAAATGCTGCTAGGAGCTAACTGATTCAACCACGCCCTGGCTGAACCCTCTAGTATAAGTGGCAAATGCTTCATGGCCACCTCATCATTACCGCCACCAATCTGAACAGCCACCCGGTAGTCTTCAAGCCAAGTTTCAGGCTTAGACTCTCCGGTGAACTTACTCACTCCAGTCGCCAACCTGAAGTTGGAGGGTATCACTACGGCTCTGATGGCTCTGCTAAAGCATTCTGGACCTGAAACATGGACTCGGCTGCTTGTGGGCACATCTCTGTCATGGCCACCTCTATGAGCTCTGTTCCGGTCGACCAAACCTTGCACGATGATGGATCTCGCGTCAAAGCCTGGTTCTCTGGGGTCGACTGGAACTCTCCGCCCAACACTTAGCTGGCGTCTGTCATCTTGCTGCCGATGGGCGTTAGACCCACTTCTCGGGGAAGGATGGGCACTCGACGCCTGTCATCACGATCAAATCGATCATCATAGTGGTCCCACCGGCCTTCACGTCCCACGCGCCTCGGAGGCGACCTTGGACTGTGAGCCGACTGAACAGTATTCGCAGCGACGGGTCGACTGTGAATCCTGTTGCGCGACTGCGACATAGCTGAATTCTGATCTCCTGCCGCCCGGAGCAAATCTCTGATCTGCATCAAGCCTCTTCCAGCCTCCGACTGAGAGGGCTGAATTGACTCCGCTATATGGGTTGCAGCTGCCAAATTTTGAATTGGGGTTCGATATACCTGAGTCGGTTGCGGAAAGAGCTGGCGTCGGCGGGAGTCGGGTACTCGCTGACACGCACGCTCGTCGAGTGCTCGCTGGAGGTTCTCCAGTCGAGTGCGTTCAGTCAAATTGGCCAAATGCGCCTCTTCCAGGGCACGAGCCTCAGGGGTTTCTCCTGCAATGGGAGTATGCAGGGCATCCATGTTCCGGTGGCGAAGTTCTTCCCTCTGCTGAGAAGTGAGTGGCTCGGGCTGATACTCTTCGTGGGCCTGAGCGAGATCGCCCCCGTTGTCCATCCCGTCGTTGCGGGGGAAACCGGGAGGACTACGAGGCCCGTTGACCATCAGGACCTCCGCCGCTGGGTCACTACTATCGCACTCGGATGCAGTCTCTACGGAGCCAGTCGAACAGGCCGTAGAGAGTTTCGTCGGGCTCAATTGCCGCGACTTGGATGGTGGCTGATTGGCGAGCCACTGCGTGTCTCACCCATCGCTGGAGCCTCGACCGACCGGAGCGCTTGCGCTGGCGGGAGACAGGGAGGGAGGACGGCACAGGAGTCGACCGGTATGGGGTCGACGGCTGCCGCAGCAGGATGCCGCGGACACACGCCCGAAAGTGCGTCGCCCCGCGGACGGGGAGCGCGTCGATGTCGAGTGGTGCCTCCTGGAGCCAAGCGGAGTCGTCGGCGATGAAAGCGAGCGCACCGAGACGGATCTCACGGCCCTTGACCAGAGCTCCGCCGGAAACCATGATGAAGGCAATCGGACAAATTGCAACTTCTCCAAAAAGTCGCTAAGACACCTGCCCCACGGTGGGCGCCAACTGTCGTGGTTCTAAGTCTGACAGTAGAATGGGGGTAGGTAAGGAGAGGCAAGATCCTAGCTATAGAGTAGTTGTACACACGAGTGTTTAACGAGTTCAGGCCCTTCTCTGAGGAAGTAATAGCCCTACGTCTCGGAGCCTGGAGGCGGTCGACTGGTTTATGCGTATATGAATTACACGGGTGCGAACCCTTCTACCAGTGGAGGGGGGTGGCTTATATAGAGGACGCCAGGACCCCAGCCAACCCACGTAGCGGAGGGTTAAAGTACATTAAGGCCGGGCGTTACTGGTAATGCCCTACATAAAGTGTCATCATGACCATTAAGACTACTTAATTAAAAACCGTTTGGATACAGAGTAGATCCTAAACTCCTGATGGTCGAGTGAGTCTTCATGGTCGAGTGTGTTTAGGTTCGTCGAGTGTCTTCTAGTCGGTCGAGTGGAGTCACTCTTGGTCAAGTGGAGTCCCTCTTGGTCGACTAGAAGGTAGCTTCGTCTAAGGATGTGTTTTGGTATGGTATCCTAGATAGGTCCATGACCCTACCCTAGGTACATAACATCATCAACTTGCGTGTCATTGTACAACGCCATGTAATTACTTTACTTTATTGCTAACCGGTAGCCATAGTAGTAGAAGTAATAGTTGGCGAGACAACTTCATGGAGACACGATGATGGAGATCATGGTGTCATGCCGGTGACGATGATGATCGTGGAGCCCCGAAGATGGAGATCAAAAGGAGCAAAATGATATTGGCCATATCATGTCACTTTTTGATTGCATGTGATGTTTATCATGTTTATGCATCTTATTTTATTAGAACGACAGTAGTAAATAAGATGATCCCTCATTAGAATTTCAAGAAAGTGTTGCCCCTAACTGTGCACCATTGTGAAAGTTCGTCGTTTCGAAGCACCACGTGATGATCGGGTGTGATAGATTCTAACGTTCACATACAACGGGTGTAAGCCAGATTTAAACGCACGAAACACTTAGGTTGACTTGACGAGCCTAGCATGTACAGACATGGCCTCGGAACACAAGAGACCGAAAGGTCGAGCATGAGTCGTATGGTAGATACGATCAACATGAAGATGTTAACCGATGATGACTAGTCCGTCTCACGTGATGATCGGACACGGCCTAGTTGACTCGGATCATGTAATCACTTAGATGACTAGAGGGATGTATATCTGAGTGGGAGTTCATTAGATGAACTTAATTATCCTGAACATAGTCAAAAGGTTCTTGCAAATTATGTCGTAGCTCGCGCTCTAGTTCTACTGTTTTAGATATGTTCCGAGAGAAAATTTAGTTGAAAGTTGTTAGTAGCGATTATGCGGACAGTGGAAGGCTTATGTCCTTAATGCACCGCTTGGTGTGCTGGACCTCGAACGTGGTCTATGGATGTTGCGAACATCTGACATACACATTTTGATGACTACATGATAGTTCAGTTAAATGGTTTAGAGTTGAGGCACCAAAGACGATTCGAAACGTCGCGGAACATATGAGATGTTTCGAGGGCTAAAATTGGGATTTCAGGCTCGTGCCCACGTCAAGAGGTATAAGACCTCCGACGATTTTCTTAGCCTGCAAACTAAGGGAGAAAAGCTCAATCGTTGAGCATGTGCTCAGATTGTGTGAGTATAACAATCACTTGAATCGAGTGGGAGTTGATCTTCCAGATGAGATAGTGATGTTTCTCCAAAGTCATTGCCACCAAGCTGCTAGAGCTTCGTGATGAACTATAACATAACAGGGATAGATATAATGATCCTTGAGCTATTCGCAATGTTCGACACCGCGAATGTAGAAATCAAGAAGGAGCATCAATTGTTGATGGTTAGTGAAACCACTAGTTTCAAGAAGGGCAAGGGCAAGAAGGGGTACTTCATGAAATGACAGATCAGTTGCTGCTCCAGTGAAGAAACCCAAGGTTGAACCCAAACCTGAGACTAAGTGCTTCTGTAATGAGAGGAACGGACACTGAAGTAGAACCACCCTAGATATTTGGTAGATAAGAAGGCAGGCAAGGTCGATAGAAGTATATTGGATATACATTATGTTAATGTGTACTTTACTAGTACTCCTAGTAGCACCAAGGTATTAGATATCGGTTCGGTTGCTAAGTGTTAGTAACTCGGAATAAAAGCTACGGAATAAATGGAGACTAGATAAAGGTGAGCTGACGATATGTGTTGAAAGTGTTTCCAAGGTTGATGTGATCAAGCATCGCACGCTCCCTCTACCATCGAGATTTGGTGTTTGCGTTGAGCATAGACATGATTGGATTATGTCTATCGCAATATGGTTATTCATTTAAGGAGAATAATTGTTACTCTATTTATTTGAATAATACCTTCAATGGTCTTGCACCTAAAATGAATGGTTTATTGAATCTCGATCGTAGTGATACACATTTTCATGCTAAAAGATATAAGATAGTAATGATAGTACCACTTACTTGTGGCACTACCATGTAAGTCATATTGGTGTAAAACGCATGAAGAAGCTCCATGTTGATGGATCCTTGGACTCACTCGTTTTTGAAAAGTTTGAGACATGCGAACCATGTCTATTGGTGTATACGCATGAAGAAACTCCATGCAGATGGATCGTTTGGACTCACTTGATTTTGAATCACTTGAGATATGCAAATCATACCACATGGGCAAGATGACTAAAAGGCCTCGTTTTCAGTAAGATGGAACAAGATAGCAACTTGTTGGAAGTAACACATTTTGATGTGTGCAGTCCAATGAGTGTTGAGGCATGCAGTGAATATCGTTATGTTCTTACTTCACAGATCATTCGAGTAGATGTTGAGTATATTTACTTGATGAAACACAAGTCTGAATTATTGAATGGTTCAAGTAATTTCAGAGTGAAGTTGAAGATCATCGTGACAAGAGGATAAAATGTCTATGATATGATCATAGAGATGAGTATCTGAGTTACGAGCTTTGGCACAAAATTAAGACATTGTGGAAATTGTTTCACAATTAATACCGCCTAGAACACCATAGTGTGATGGTGTGTCCGAACATCATAGTTGCACCCTATTGGATATGGTGCGTACCATGATGTATCTTATCGAATTACCACTATCGTTCATGGGTTAGGCATTAGAGACAACCACATTCACTTTAATAGGGCACCACGTAATTCCGTTTGAGATGACAGCGTATGAACTGGGGTTTAGAGAAACCTAAGCTGTCGTTTCTTGAAAGTTTGGGGTTGCAACGCTTATGTGAAAAAGTTTCAGTTTGATAAGCTCGAACTCAAAGCGGATAAAATGCATCTTCATAGGACATCCAAAAACAGTTGGGTATACCTCCTATTTCAGACCCCGGAAGCAAAAGGATTGTTTCTAGAAATGGGTCCTTTCTCGAGGAAAAGTTTCTCTCGAAAGAATTGAGTGGGAGGATGGTGGAGACTTGATGAGGTTGTTGAACCATCACTTCAACTAGTGTATAGCAGGGCACAGGAAGTTGTTCCTGTGGCACCTACACCAATTGAAGTGGAAGCTGATGATAGTGATCATGATTCTTCGGATCAAGTCACTACCGTACCTCGTAGGTCGACAAGGACGCGTACTACTTCAGAGTGGTACGCAATCCTGCCTTAGAGGTCATGTTGCTAGACAACAATGAACCTACGAGCTATGGGGAAGCGATGGTGGGCCCGGATTCCGACAAATAGCTTGAGGCCATAAAATCCGAGAGAGGATCCATGTATGAAAACAAAGTATAGACTTTGGTAGAACTACTTGATGGTCGTAAAGGTTGTTGGGCACAGATGGATTTTAGAAGAAGACGGACAATGATGGTAAAGTGTCACCATTAAGAAAGCTCGACTTGTCGTTAAGATGTTTTCCGACAAGTTCAAGGAGTTGACTACGATGAGACTTTCTCACTCGTAGCGATGCTAAGAATCTGTTGGAATTATATTAGCAATTACTGCATGATTTATGAAATCTTGCAGATAGGATGTCAAAACATTGTTTCCTCGACGATATCCTTGAGGAAAGGTTGTATGTGATACAACCAGAAGGTTTTGTCAATCCTGAAAGATTCTAACAAGTGTGCAAAGCTCCAACAATCCTTGTAAGGACTGGAGTAAGCATCTCGGAGTTGGAATATACGCTTTGATGAGATGATCAAAGATTTTGGGTTTGTACAAAGTTTATGAGAAACTTGTATTTCCAAAGAAGTGAGTGGGAGCACTATAGAATTTCTGATGAGTATATGTTGTTGACATATTGTTGATCAGAAATAATGTAGAATTTCTAGAAAGCATATAGGGTTATTTGAAAAGTGTTTTTCAATAAAAAAAACTGGATTAAGCTGCTTGAACATTGAGCATCAAGATCTATCAGGATAGATCAAAAATGCTCAATGGTACTTTCAAATGGAGCACATACCTTGACATGATCTTGAAGGTGTTCAAGATGGATCAGTCAAAGAAGGAGTTCTTGCCTGAGTAGTAAGGTATGAATTTAAGAGTTAAAGCTCGACCACGGCAGAAGAGAGAGAAAGGACGAAGGTCGCCCCTATGCCTCAAACATAGGCTCTGTAGTATGCTATGCTGTGTACTGCACCGGAAGTGTGCCTTGCCATGAGTCTGGCAAGGGGGTACAAGAGTGATCCAGGAATGGATCGTTGGACAGCGGTCAAAATTGTCCTTGGAGTAAATAAGGACATGTTTCTCGATTATGGAGGTGATAAAGAGTTCGGCGTAAAGGGTTACGTCGATGCAGGCTTTAACACCTATCCGAGTGACTCTGAGTAGCAAACCGGATACGTATAGTGGAGCAACCATTTGGAAGAGCCCCAAGTGGAGTGTGGAAGCAGCATTTACAATATGACATAGAGAATTGCGAAATACATACGGATCTGAATGTTGCACACCCGTTGACTAAAACCTCTCTCACAAGCAAAACATGATCAAACCCCAGAACTCATTGAGTCTTCATCACATGGTGATGTGAACTAGTTTAGTGACACTAGTAAACTCTTTGGATGTTGGTCACATGGCAATGTGACCTGTTAATATCACATGGCGATGTGAACTAGATTATTGACTCTAGTGCAAGTGGGAGACTGTTGGAAATATGCCCTAGAGGCAATAATAAATTGGTTATTATTATTATATTTCCTTGTTCATGATAATCGTTTATTATCCATGCTATAATTGTATTGATAGGAAACTCAGATACATGTGTGGGTACATAGACAACACCATGTCCCTAGTAAGCCTCTAGTTGACTAGCTCGTTGATCAATAGATGGTTACGGTTTCCTGACCATGGACATTGGATGTCGTTGATAACGGGATCACATCATTAGGAGAATGATGTGATGGACAAGACCCAATCCTAAGCCTAGCACAAAGATCGTGTAGTTCGTATGCTAAAGCTTTTCTAATGTCAAGTATCATTTCCTTAGACCATGAGATTGTGCAACTCCCGGATACCGTAGGAATGCTTTGGGTGTACCAAACGTCACAACGTAACTGGGTGGCTATAAAGGTGCACTACGGGTATCTCCGAAAGTGTTTGTTGGGTTGGCACGAATCGAGACTGGGATTTGTCACTCCGTGTAACGGAGAGGTATCTCTGGGCCCACTCGGTAGGACATCATCATAATTTGCACAATGTGACCAAGGGGTTGATCACGGGATGATGTGTTACGGAACGAGTAAAGAGACTTGCCGGTAACGAGATTGAACAAGGTATCGGCATACCGACGATCGAATCTCGGGTAAGTACAATACCGCTAGACAAAGGGAATTGTATACGGGATCGATTGAGTCCTTGACATCGTGGTTCATACGATTAGATCATCTTGGAACATGTGGGTTATTGACCGGAGATCCCGCTGTTGGTTATTGACCGGAGAACGTCTCGGTCATGTCTGCATGGTTCCCGAACCCGTAGGGTCTACACACTTAAGGTTCGATGACGCTAGGGTTATAGGGAATAGATATACGTGGTTACCGAATGTTGTTCGGAGTCTCGGATGAGATCCCGGACATCACGAGGAGTTACAGAATGGTCCGGAGGTAAAGATTTATATATGGGAAGTCCTGTTTTGGTCACCGGAAAAGTTTCGGGTGCTATCGGTAACGTACCGGGACCACCGGGCGGTTCCCGGGGGTCCACCAAGTGGGGCCACCGGCCCGAGAGGGCAGCATGGGCCAAGTGTGGGAGGGGACCAGCCCCAGGTGGGCTGGTGCGCCCCCCCCACCCCACCACAAGGGCCCAAGGCGCCTAGGGTTTGGGGAGGGGGTGCTTCCACCTTACTTGGGGGGCAAGTTTCCCCCCTCTCCCCCCTTGGCCGCATCCTAGATGGGATCTAGGGCTGCCGCACCCCTTGGGGTGGGAACCCTCAAGGGGGGCGCACCCCCCTCCCTCTCCCCTATATATACTTGAGATTTTGGGGCTGCCATACACAAGAGTTTCCACCTCTCCCTGGCGCAGCCCTACCTCTCTTTCTCCTCAGCTCTCGCGGTGCTTGGCGAAGCCCTGCTGGAATGCCATGCTCCTCCATCACCACCACGCCGTTGTGCTGCTGCTGGACGGAGTCTTCCCCAACCTCTCCCTCTCTCCTTGCTGGATCAAGGCATGTGAGACATCACCGGGCTGCACGTGTGTTGAACGCGGAGGTGCCGTCCGTTGGGCACTAGGATCTCCGGTGATTTGGATCACGACGAGTACGACTCCTTAAACCCCGTTCTCTTGAACACTTCCGCTTAGCGATCTACAAGGGTATGTAGATGCACTCCCCTCTCTCTCATTGCTAGTCTCTCCATAGATAGATCTTGGTGACTCGTAGGAAAATTTTGAATTTCTACTACGTTCCCCAACACTGTACTCGTTGTCCAGGGGACCATCTTTGACTGTATTGACTTACAAAGGATACGAGATAAATGGGAATACATTTTACACGATCGCCCAAGATCAAAAGAGCACCAACCAAAACAGCGGTGTCCGCTTTGATGCAGTAATCAAGAGGGGAAAGGACACATATTATGGTTACATAGTGGACATATGGGAACTTGACTACGGAGTAGATTTTAAGGTCCCTTTGTTTAAATGCAACTGGGTCAATCTGTCAGGAGGCGGGGTATAGGTAGACCCACAGTACGGAATGACAACAGTGGATGTGAACAATCTTGGGTACACTAATGAACTGTTCGTCCTAGCCAATGATGTGGCACATGTTATCTATGTGAAGGACATGTCTACCAAACTGAGAAAAAGAAAAAATAAGGAAGCGAATACATCATACGATGAGCCAAAGCGCCACATAATTCTTTCAGGAAAAAGGGACATCGTGGGAGTGGAGGGCAAGACAGACATGTCTGAAGATTATGAAAAGTTTCATGAAATTCCTCCCTTCAAAGTCAAGGCTGACCCAAGCATCCTGATAAATGATGAAGATTATCCATGGTTACGGCGCAATAAGGAAAGGACACAAACGAAGAAAAAGTGAAGACTTTCTCCACAACTATTATGATGATACCATGCCAACTTTCAACCTTTTTGTAGTTCATTTGAAATGCCTGTTGTAACAGACAAGTTTCCGTATGAAATCCTGATACTTCGAAAGAGATTGTCCGTTTTGTACATGAAGTGCATCCAGTTTTTTGCCGTAACCCTCTCAACTTTATTGCACATGTTATGTGGATGAAATGATGATACCATGCCAACTTCCAACCTTTTCAGAGTTCATTTGAAATGCTTTTCAATTTCAAGGTCTTATAGCTCAAAAAACCCAGTAAATGCTTTTATAAAACTCTAATAGCAAAAGGAATCAACTAAAAAGCTTTTATAAACCTCTAGTATTTTTTAAACTAAAATTATATAAAATTTATGCAACTAAAATTATCAAAGTATTTTCTGTTCAAAACATGAAAAGCAGAAATAATTATCATAAAGAATTTTTTGTTAGAAACTTTAGTAGCAAAAAGAATTGTCATAAAGATTTTTTTGATAGAAACTAAAATAAAAAAATATGTTTTTCAATATAATGATAAAACATAGTAATATTAAATAGCAGGAAAAAGAATCACTCCGAATATACTTTTAGTTGCATAAAGATTATAATTATTCAAATTTGGAAACTAATGGAGTAACAGAAAGATTATAATTATTCTGAGCTAAAAGAAAAAAAATAAAAGAAATAAAGCAAAAATCAAAAGAAAATAAATAATTCAAAGCGAAAAATAAAACAAAAAAAATAAAAAAAAGTGCCACCTAAAGGGCCACCACGGCCTGAATACGACTAGAAACCCAATAATGGGCCAGGATTCGGGCCCGCAATAGGCCCAATAGGCCCACAAGCACATATAGTGCGTTTAGGCCCGTAAGCCTGCATTTAAGAGGAGCTCGAGAGGGCAGCGAGACTGGGGCTTATAAACCACTCTCGAGCTCCCTCAGCTAGCGAGGTGGGACTAAAAACTTTCGTGCCGCGACGCGGGCAGCACAAGACCTTTAGTCCCGGTTGGTG
>NC_057807.1:565655349-565661133 GCF_018294505.1 Triticum aestivum
GAATTTTCTTTGTCAATTTATGTATATGTTCGTATTGTGTATGTATAGGAAAATTGTGCATGATCAAAGTCATTTATGAATATGTTCATATTTAGAATAGAGGAAAAAGGAAAATACGAAGAGAAAGTGTTTAATATAATTAGTTAGAAAAATAATAGAACTATAGTTAAACTAGTTTATTTTTAGTAAGTACTACTTTATTTTATTTATAGTAAGTGCTTAATATATAGTTGAACTAGCTAGTTGATTTAATAAACCAATTTATTTTACTATATATAGAAGTAGTTTATTTTTAGTAAGTACTACTTTATTTATTTATAGTAAATGCTTAGTAGTTGAACTAGTTGATTTAATTAATAAAACTACTTTATTTAATATATATAGAGGTAGTTCCCGCATCGACGTCGACGATGCATATCCCGCATCCTCGTCGTCGACTCGGCGGTGGAGGCCTGCTTGATCAGGGCCATGTCCGGGACTGGGCTCCGTCGGGCTGGTATTGGGAGGTGCTACCTTCCGGGGGACGTAGGTTGGTGAGGAGCCAGTCCGTTGTTGACCCGATCCTTATTTGGTGGCGGTCGCGTGGGCCACTGACGGTGCCGAGGCTTCCGGACACCGCGGAGGTGGTACGTTACCGTGTCAGCGAGGAGGACGAGCACGTCCGTCGCTACATGGTTGCGTTGGAGGGCAGGTTCGACAATACCTGGCAGGTTCTTCAGGGATCTCACTGGAGCTATGATCCTGTGATGGTTCCTTATCTTTAGGTGTCCACCGCCCGCGACGATACCCGTCGGGCGCTACGGTTCTAGCTGTATTGGCGATGCTATATGTATGATAGTATTCGAGGAGTATTAGTGATAATATTCGACGATGTACGGACACAAGAGATGATGTACTTTTGGTTATAATTAAATGCATGCTAATTTGAATACTACTTTATTTTACGATTTGGTTTTGCTTATTGAATGCTCATATTGGAAAAGTACTCCTACTTTGAATGCTAAAATTGAAGAGCCCCCTCCATCATCCACGCCGTCGTGGGGGTAGCTTCTCTTTCATTCCCGTATGCTAGACAATTGATGTAATAATGCATTCGGGAAAGAAAGGAGGAGCTACCATCACCGATAGTCAACCCGTGATTAATAATAATGATCTAATTTAGGTTTTTTAGTACATATATTTAATTGTACAAGTTTAATTTTGAATTATGAACATAGGCCGAAAATGTCGTACTCGGACGACGAAAACCGCCCGGGGGAGTGCGACTGGTGCCACGACGACCGAGGTATGTGCGACAGGTTCCTTGAGCTGGACGAAGATCGACGCTTCAACATTAAGCTCGAGAAGACCTTCGATACGACAATATTTTTTTTCGTAATTAAGCACGACTTCAACTATTTTAACGTGTATTTTTCATCTTTTCCAATTCGACTAGCTTATCCCATGCTATGCAAGACTCTATGTCTTGAAGAGGATGGGTTTTGAAGACCATGAAAGTATGGAAACCAAAAAAATTCACCTAAGGACCCATCATGGTGTGGATTTTGAAGCAAAGTTGTACGATGCTGAAAGTGTACCCCATTTTGGTTGCAAAAATTGGAAAGCACTTTGCAAGATGTATGGTTTTGATGAGGGTATGCTTATCACCATGGATCTTGGTGATCCTACAATCGAGCAAGACAATATGGATATTTGGGTCCTTGTGGATACACTTACAATTCTTCCACCATGTGAGCTTCTCAAACATAGTTATTAAGTAATTTATATTGTTTATTTCAAAATAGTTGACAGCTTATTTCTATTAACAGCTTACTTTCATTCTTCAAAGAATGTGCGGAAGATGGTAGACAAAACTCACTACACCAATGGCTCCGAATTAACTTATAAGGAGAAAAATCATCTGATCGCATTTTGTACCGATCTTGAGAATTACAGTGTCTACAATCGAACTCCTCAACATTATGGTCAATACGTGCCACTAGTGCACGTGTTGAACTACGGTAACTACCATGGAGATACCCTGATAAGATTTTTTACTATTACGACATCCGTGCATCTTTTTGCATACTTCTAAAACTAGTACATCATTGCTAACTACGAAGTTATTACTATGTTTTTCAACAGATAATCCAGAATGATTGTGTGTCTCATCTGATGTATACGCACGGTCGCCTTGATGTTTTGAACATACAACCAGGTCGTCCTACGAATCTCAACTGTCCATACCGGATTTCTAAAAGAAGTGGAGACATGAAAATCAAAGAATGGAAAAAAATGTATGGACAATCGTAAGGAGCTTCTTGGAAGCAAAAGGAAGCGAAGCGCAAGAATTGGAGACAGGATGATCTCCATTCTTCATAATTGAGAGTCAGGGTCTATATTGTTTTATGATATTTTATCTTAAGTGTGTTTAGGTCCTATCTGATACTGATGATCATGTGCTAAGAACAATTATGTATGCTTGGGTTCGATGACTATGAGTATGATGATCGTATGACTTGTTATTAATAACGAGTAGAAGTTGTATGATGATGCATGATTAATAGGACTTGTTATTATATATGATGATGTATGATGCGAGCATGAAGAGTTATTATATATCAGCGGGTGAAATGAACATAGCAGTAGCGTTGGTAAACCAAGCACGAAGATATAAGATTGGACACTTCTCTCTATTAGCTAGCCAATAACAACCTAAATTAACCCCCAAAACCCCTAAACCAGCCACTTTCAAAAAAAAAACCTCAGCTGCAGCCAGCTTCTGACGCGTGGATGCCTTTTGGTCCCGGTTTTCAAAAAAGCCTCAGCTGTCACCAACCGGGACCAAAGGCCCCCCCTGCCTGGGCTGCCCGCAGCGGCCACGTGGAGGCCCATCTGTCCCGATTCGTGTAAGAACCGGGACTAAAGGGGGGATGCATTAGTAACGACCTATTAGTCCCGGTTCAAGAACCGGGACTAGAGGCCCTTACAAACCGGGACAAATGCCCTGTTTTCTACTAGTGATACTTGTCGGAGAAATGAATGTATCTAGAATGTTTTTTTACTCCCTATGCACTATATACATCCATTTTATCCATTTCTCCGACAAGTATTCCCGTGCGGAGGGATTATATGATGTTATGTAGACATATGCACATGTCTTTTTTTTATTTTTGTTTAATAAAAATGGGACAACAAATAATTTAGGGGAAGAAGTTTACGGGAACTGACAAAAGTTTGCTCCCAAAAAACTTCCCCTGAATTTTACTGGAGGCCCAAAAACTGATTTTGCGGGAAGTTTTTTTCTGAAACCTGGCAAAAGGCTTGCCATTTTCATTGATAAAGAAAAGGGTTTAAGACAAGGAGCCCAACAAAGGGTAAAGAAAAGTCCACCACTCTCGCGGCATTAAAACACCAAGGATTTTCGCTCCCGCAGTCACCCATAATCTAACTTCCTCCTTAATGTTTCGCACTGGCATCGCGGTGAGGGTCGCCGAGATGCGGAAGACTCTCACGTGCGCTCCTTCCAAAGCTCCCAAGAGATGAGCATCAAAAGGGAGGTCGTCGCAAACCACGAAGGGGCCCTTGATTGGGTAAATCTACCAATCTTTAACTGAAGTAGCTGAGCTTGACCTCCCGAATCCCAAGCTACTGAACAACGTCGCATCATGCCCTCACCAAAAAATGGAAGTGGCAAAAAAGATGCGTGGAAGATTCCCCGGGTTGCTTACAGACGGGATAGAGACCGCAATTTGGGCATCCACGGTGCTTGAGTCTGTCGGCTGCCCATACTCGGTTTTGCATCACTAACCAGGCGAAAAATTTGCATTTTGACGGCGCCCAAGATTTTCGAATAGTCACATGCATGGGCAAGCGTGTGTGTCCTTCGAATTGCACATTGTAGGCCCACTTAGCCGAGTAAGTGGCGTTGGTAGTCAATTTCCAAGTGATCTTATGAGGGGCATCAACAACATCCTCTAAAGCCCCTTAACTGGATTCGCAAAAAAAAAAAAAGATTCGCAAAAAAAAAGCCCCTTAACCGCACTACTCAACTCTCGACCTCGTCTCTGCCGGTGAAGCCGCGGCAAGCCACGTCGTCCCGATCTTCACCAAATCATTGTCCATGAAATCATAAAGTGGTCATCCAAAAATTGTTTTCAATTACCCGAGGAATAGCAAATAAGTCTATTTTTTTCTCATACCGCCGTGTGCATGAGATATATATTGCAAAACTCTTTGAGAGAGACTTCATTAGTAGAAAAACTTCAGTCCAAAATCAGAATCAACCACACTGGATCAAACCGAAGGGTGAATGTGGCAGGAACGCTACGCGGACGAGAGCCATCCCTTTCCCACCCCTAGAAAACTCGGCGTCAGAGAACAGAGGCAGTGGCTGGTCCAACAAGTCCAACCGCCGACACAAGATCCAAGCGGGCGAGTTGTTCGTGGACGGAGGATGCGTGCGCCGGGTACCCAAGGTGGTGACTGGTGGCGGGGCACAAGTCACCTCTCGCCCAACCCAAGTGCACCGCACAGTGGCGCTGCCCTCCCTCCTGTGCAGATCCCCTATCCTGTCCCTGCACCCCGCGAACATGCGTGTGCCCCTCCTCCTCCCCTCTTTTCTGCCTCCTGTCCCACGATCCTTCTGCCTTCCCCTAACTCGCTGTTAGACTAATCCACGCTCGTGATGATGTCTTGTGCGAGGGATGTAGGAACGGATGGATCTCGATGGGATCCACTGTGCACAGTGCACTGAACATTGCCCCAATGATCGCGCTTTGGTCCGCTCCGAATCTGATTGGGCGCCCTGCATGGATCCCTTGATGGCCCTAGCTCCCCCTCCCAATCATACGGAGGACCTCTGTTTTTTCCAATTGTTTTTGCGTTGGATCGCAATTCTGTTCATTGGGTACGCGCCCTTGGCCCCATGTAGGCTTTTGTTGCTGTTTCCTGCGTGCATTATTGTGGGGCTATGCTAAGCGTTTGGATTTGCGGCTGCGAGAGTTTGGCCGATGCTGCTGCTGCTGACACTTCCGCGTGTGTAGTTTATGTAGCATCGCTCGTTACTTTTTACATCAAATCAAATCAGCCGGTCTCATAATTGGTGTTAAGCCACTGTGAGCCGAACTGTGTGGTGACATTTGCACCACATGTTTGGATATGAGTGCAGTTTGTCTCGTCGACGGAAATCGGGCTCGCTTGCTGATTTGAGTGATTTGAAATCTCGCTCACCAAACCTTGCCCTTAACCATCCTTGTCTAGTACAGTAGGTCGCGTCATCGCTCGGCTCGCTGCCCCACCTGAGGCTGAGAGGATTATGATAATCACACGGGAAATCTGGAGCACGCATTCGGAAGGCGTCTGCGGATCACAGTTCCGTCACTGTGAGACTGATTTCCAGTTGTGTCAAAAAAGATTGGCTTTTCAGTGGCGTCAGCATGATAATAATTGATAAAGTGATCACATGATATGAACTCACTTGGGACAACGAACAGTGTAGTCAGTAGCCATGCACTCTGCTCGCACGCTTTGACTTTGATACTTGAGCTGTCCGCATCTTCAAACAAAAAATGGGACCCGCTGGAAACTAGTCGACTGAAACTAAATTTAGGTCAGTCGATTGGTTTCTAGGCGTCCGATGAAAAATAGACGGACAGATATGCATCTTCAACCTCGAGCCATCTTCTTGTTTCTTCGAACCGTCGAGCCACCACCGGCCTAACCGTATGTTGTCAGTCGCCCGTGGCCATCGGCACTCCCGCGTCAGCGTCGCCTCTCCTTCCCCCGCGCCATCCCTCTAATCCG